>NC_092336.1:379980000-380290000 GCF_046630445.1 Rutidosis leptorrhynchoides | reverse complement strand
GGTCTTTTCCGCTAGCAGACACTAAAGAACTAGTTTTCTCCCTCCATTCTGAATTTTTGCTTTGTAGGTTTTATATGAAATTAATATGCTTTTTAAATTTAAGTTTTGTGTGTTTTTAAAAACAAAATTTACTTTATTTCATTAAGTTTAAAAAATGATTTCTAAAATTCATCGTGAGTTAAAGACTAGGTCGTTGAGCTGAAATTGCTTTACCCGAGGGCGGGGCGACAAATTTTGTTATCATTTAATTTTATTGATTTAAAGTATGCCAAAAATATTATACTTTATAAATTTTTGAAAAGTGGGGTTATAAACCAAACTTCAAAAATATATATGTATATATGTTTGTATTTTATGTTATGTACACAAAAGGGTAAAACAGCGCACTTTCAAAGACTGTCATTAAGTTCAACAAAAAGCTACTAATTTTGATGACAAGGCGCAAAATATCAAATGTGATGTAAAATAATATGCTTACAAACTGCGTATTTTTAATCACTTTTCTACACTAATCACCCTCATGAATTTATAATTATAGTCTGATTTCATGCAAATGAGGGCATTGCATGATCTCAAGTGTGGGGAAGGGTTATAAATTCTCTCGGGTTTACACTTAGTTTATTTGCCAAATTTTGTGAAAATTTGAAAAATTTTCAACTAAATGAATTTAAAATCATGTTTATACATATTTATGAACGGTGAAAACTAGGTGATAATACCGAAATTATCGTTACCTCGAAAAGGACATAAATTGAGAAACAACCCAAAACGCTTGAATTCATTTAAAATGGGATAGAAGAGAATAAAAAGGCAAAGAAAAGAATAAATAAAAGCTAAGTGTGGGGAGAATGTACCAAGTTATTCAATTAAAAACTATCTATCACATTTTTGTATAAGAATTATTGCAGGTACTTTTGCTTTGGACGATACTAATCAGTTTTACCCGGTTTACTGTAATACATTTGAAAGAAAGATGGATCTACACGATGAATCAATTCCATCATTAAAAGGAAGTAAAGTCTTCCGAAAAAGACACGCGCTTCTTGATTTAGGTCATGAAGTTGTCGTCCAGACCAGCTGTAGGTTGACGAAAAATCTAGAAAAGTCATCTCTAAAATCAGCAGGAAATCCACGGACCTCAGCATCAAACAGGGTCGCCAAGTGGTCAGATTTATCCTAACCATGAGAAGGATTTATCTCGTACAATGGGGAGGCACCGTGCAAATTAGCTTGATAAGACTAATGAATCAGATCCCCAGAAAAGGATAATCTCCTTAAAGATTAAAAATCAGCTTTTAAGACTGATAATACTCAATCCTAGAGATTGACCTTAAAGATTGAGAATTCAAACTCATGGAATTCGATGATATCTAAACTCGAGCATGAACGAGAAAATATTTTGATCAAAAATACAAACCGATTTGTTTTCTGAAAAACCATTTTCAATGCGTTCATTACCATTGAACGTAAAATCCTAAGAAATTCACCTGAAATTTATTAGGTCACCTGAACCAAAACGGGTGTCAACCGTAAGAACGGTGGTTGCATAGCATGGTCGGAGACAGGACCTTGTGCCAGACCGAAAAATTATAGGATGATCTTTACTATCGCTCCTACCAAGGATAGTTCTAGCATCCGACACGTTAATAAGACCATAATCATCTGCATGTCACGGGACATTGCCTTAACAATTTCTTGTTCATCGCTTTCCTTTACAACCGGACGGTAGTTTACCGAAAGGTAATATACGGAACAAGTAAACTGGATGTGTGCTTTCCGATACCGGGATAGCAGTGGATTACACGAACCTAAAAGTTTTAGCCAAAATATTGATCCACAAATATATTTTGCAACACTGATGATGGATCAAATCAGAAAACTTATCTAGGGTAAAAGCTAGAATGAATTTTCAAAAGATCAAATGTTTTCATAAAGATCCAATTTCCTTAATGGATCTAAATTTTTATAGTCATGTGGGACTGTAAACCATATCGTTACTACCATTGTTTATACCGCCATATCAAAATCACTGATGTACAAAGTGTGAAGAATAAAGAAGTGATTCTAGTATTTCAAGACTATATTGCTTGAGGACAAGCAACGCTCAAGTGTGGGGATATTGATAAGGCAAAAAAGGAACATATATTTCATAGCATTATCCCCCAAGAAAGACAAGATTTTAGTTGCAATTGTTCCATTTTCAAGTGATATTCGTTTATATTAAATAAGTGCGAAGACAAAAGGCAGATTCGACAAATTGAAGACAAAAAGGTCCAAAAAGCTCAAAAGTACAAGATACAATTAAAAAGGTTCAAATTATTGATGAAGAACGTCTAAAAATGACAAGAGTACAAGTTACAAAACGCAAAGTACACGATATAAAATAGTACGCAAGGACGTTCGAAAATCCGGAACCGGGACATGAGTCAACTCTCAACGCTCGACGCAACGGTGTAAAAATTACGAGTCAACTATGCACAAGAATAAAATATAATATTTAAATAATTCATAATAAGAATAATATTAAATAATAAAAAGTTGTTAATTAAGAATAGTTCAGGGGTCGTAAATGAAAATTCAATTTCATATTTTGCCTATAAAAGGCGATGATTATCGATCAATTTAAAAGCATCCCTTTTTCTATCCTAAAAATCTATTATCAATATCAATATCTAAAAATCTCTATCATAATGTTAATGTAATAAGATATAACAATAATCTTAATTTTAATTTTAAATTATGATAATAATAAGATTTATGATAGAGATCGTTTGAGTGTGTAAGTCGAAATTCTGTCCGTGTAACGCTACGCTATTTTTAATCATTGTAAGTTATGTTCAACCTTTTTATATTAATGTCTCGTAGCTAAGTTATTATTATGCTTATTTAAAACGAAGTAATCATGATGTTGGGCTAATTACTAAAATTGGGTAATTGGGCTTTGTACCATAATTAGGGTTTGGGCAAAAGACCGACACTTGTGGAAATTGGACTATTGACTATTAATAGATGGGGGTATTGTCTAATTGAGTGACAACTCATTGGAGTCTGTCGAACCTATCTTCAAATTAATTATCCTAATAATTAATAATGATTATGGTTGTCCTATTTAGTGACGTTCATATGGAATCTATTATAATCATTTAATTAAGTATTCGGGTTGGGTAATTGATTATTCAAACTGATCAAGTGGGTAAATTAATATTCATATCTAATCAAAACAGGGGTAGATTACATACAGTGATAACTGGTGTAATTGTTGACAGAAGTGATAACTGCGTCACAGTTTAAATCCTTAATTAGTTGGAATATTTGACTTCGGGTATAAGGGTAATTTGACGAGGACACTCGCACTTTATATTTATGACCGATGGACTATTATGGATAAAAACCAGATAGGTATCAAATAAACCATGACAAAGGACAATTAACCCGAGTAACAATTAATTAAAATCAAAACGTCAAACATCATGATTACGGAAGTTTAAATAAGCATAATCCTTTTATTTCATATTCTATCGCAATTTTATTTATTGTTATTTTATTTATCGTCATTTATTTATTTTACGCACTTTAATTATTGTCATTTATCTTTACGCTTAAAAATATAAAATCGACAAACCGGTCATTAAACGGTAAAAACCCCCCTTTTATAATAATATTACTACTTATATATATATATATATATATATATATATATATATATATTTATATAAATATAGTTTTATAAAAATATAGTACGTAATCACTAGCTCCCTGTGGAACGAACCGGACTTACTAAAAACTACACTACTCTACGATTAGGTACACTGCCTATAGTGTTGTAGCAAGGTTTAGGTATATCCCATCCGTAAATTAATAAAACTTGTGTCATATTTTGTAGTATTTCCTAGTAAAAATAATACTATTTCGTACACCCCGCTGCACACATCACCTAGCAAGGTTGATAGGTGAAAGAAAATCGGGAAGTCTACCTAGCGATACAAATGCTAACCCCCGGAATGAAACAGCTAAAACCATTACCACAAGAAGTGGTATTACACTTAAACCACCTGAAATTAGGGATGGCAATGGATCGGATATGGATCGGGTGAGGCCGTATCCATATCCATATCCATTTATTTTTTTTACTTTTCATCCATCCATATCCATATCCGTCGGGTGAAGCGGGTTAATGGATAATTATCCATATCCGTTTAAATTTATTTTATTTTTAACAATTATAAGCGGTGGTTCACTATATACGATCAAAAGTAATATTTTTAATAGTTTATGCGATCGAAAGTCACATTTTACTAATCTATATAACAAATATTCAATAGATAACCTATTAAACGTGAAAAGATATCGACATGTAAGTTGCTTCATTTTAGTTACTTGAAATCACATTTGAACCACCAAAGTATGATAAAAACATTTGATTATTTAAACAAAACAAAATATAAGAAGAAAGTTATATTTTTAGAGAAAATATAAAGAAAGATGAATATGAATATAATTAATGAAATATCACTACATAAATGATACTAATTTGAGTGATAAATTTATATATTTAGTTATTTCGGGTGAAAGCGGGTTCATCCATGGATGAAATTTTTTCATCCACATCCATATCCATATCCATTTAGATCGTCCATATCCACGAATAATCGGGTGGATCGGATGGATATCCACTGAATCGGGTATCCATTGACATCCCTACCTGAAATACCTGTAATTTCTGATGACTCTCTTCCTACTCCACAAGAACAACAACCTGAGCAAGAAAAGGAAACAGAACCGGTAGTTGAAAAGGTTAATGAAGATAACACAGTTAAAGCTAAACCTTATGTTAAACCATACCAACCACCACTTCCTTACCCGAGTAAAATGAGAAAAGAAAGACTTGAAGCCGAGCAATCCAAATTCTTGGATATGTTTAAAAAAATAAATGTCAATCTTCCTTTCATTGATGTAATTTCAGGAATGACAAGATATGCTAAATTCTTGAAAGATCTAATCATAAATAGAAAGAAAATGGAAGAACTCTCGGCTGTTACTATGAATGCTAATTGTTCTGCAGTGCTGTTGAATAAGATACCAGAAAAATTATCTGATCCAGGAAGTTTCAGATTCCATGTTTTCTGGGTAGTCTTAGTTCAATAGAAGCATTGACAGACTTAGGTGCTAGTATAAATTTAATGCCGTATTCACTATATGCTAAACTAGACCTTGGAGAATTGAAACCAACAAGAATAAGTATACAACCAGCCAATCGATCAGTAAAATATCCTAGAGGGATAATGGAGAACATTCTAGTTAAAGTTGGTACTTTAGTATTTCCAGTAGATTTTGTTATTCTAGACATGGAAGAAGATTCTCGAGTTCTTCTTATATTAGGAAGACCATTCTTAAACACGGCTAAAGCAATAATAGACGTGTTCGGTAAGAAACTGAACCTAAGTATAGAGGACGAGAGTGTTACCTTTTCTGTTGATAAAGCCATGCAACAACCGCAATCTTCAGATGATACATGTTATTATATTCAAACTATAGATTCACATGCAGAATTGTTAGAAGAATTTTCAGAATTGCAAGGAACGGGAGAATGTTCTTTAGGAGAAGGAACTGAACCAATTGATGAAACTGAAATGTTAGCTACACTTATGGCTAATGGATATGAACCAACAATAGAAGAAATTCAAATGCTAAAAGAGGAAGACATATATCGATATAAATCATCGATAGAAGAACCACCGATATTAGAGTTAAAGCCACTTCCAAACCATTTGGAATACGCTTATTTACATGGTGAATCTGAATTACTTGTAATAATATCATCTTCTCTTACAGAAAATGAAAAATCTCAACTCATTTCTGTGCTAAAAGCTCATAAATCAGCTATTGCATGAAAGATTCATGACATTAAAGGCATAAGTCCTTCGTATTGCACACATAAAATCCTTATGGAAGAAGGTCATAAAACGTATGTGCAACGCCAACGAAGACTAAATCCTAATATGCAAGATGTTGTTAAGAAAGAAATAATTAAACTGCTTGATGCAGGATTAATTTATCCAATCTCTGATAGTCCATGGGTAAGCCCAGTTCAATGCGTACCTAAGAAGGGTGGCATGACTGTCATCACAAATGAGAAAAATGAGCTTATTCCTACTAGGACTGTAACAGGATGGCGTGTTTGTATTGATTATAGAAAATTAAATGACGCCACCAGAAAAGATCACTTTCCCTTACCTTTCATTGATCAAATGTTGGAATGATTAGCCGGAAATAGTTACTATTGTTTTCTTGATGGTTTTTTCGGATATTTTCAAATTCCAATAGCACCCGAGGACCAAGATAAAACCACATTCACGTGCCCTTATGGTACTTTTGCTTACAAACGCATGCCATTTGGACTTTACAACACCCCTGCAACCTTTCAAAGATGCATGATGGCGATTTTTCATGACATGATAGAAGAATGCATGGAAGTTTTCATGGATGACTTTTTAGTCTTCGGTGATACATTTGAATCATGTCTAGTTAATCTTGAACGAATGCTTATTAGATGCGAACAATCAAATCTAGTTCTTAATTGGGAGAAATGTCATTTCATGATTAAAGAAGGCATCGTTCTTGGTCATAAAATTTCAAAGGAAGGAATTGAAGTGGATAGAGCTAAAGTAGATGTAATTGCTAAACTTTCACATCCCACCAATGTTAGAGGAGTTAGGAGTTTTGTAGGGCATGCCGGTTTTTACCGACGTTTCATAAAATAATTTTCTAAAATTGCCACTCCTATGAATAAACTCCTAGAAAAGGATGCTCCATTCATCTTTTCAGATGAATGCATCAAATATTTTAATATTCTTAAAGAAAAACTCACTAATGCGCCGATCATGATAACTCCAAATTGGAATCTACCGTTTGAACTTATGTGCGATGCAAGTGATTTTGCAATGGGAGCCGTTTTAGGACAAAGGATTGAAAAACTATTTCAACCTATTTATTATGCTAGTAAGACGTTACAAGGAGCACAAACAAATTACACAACTACTGAAAAAGAACTCCTTGCTATTGTCTTTGCTTTTGACAAATTTCATTCATATCTCGTTCTAGCTAAAACGATGGTCTATACCGACCATTCTGCTCTTAGATACTTATTTTTGAAACAAGATGCTAAACCCCGATTAATCCGTTAGATCTTACTCTTACAAGAGTTCGATATTGAAATTCGAGATAAAAAGGGAGCAGAAAATCTCGCCGCTGATCATCTTTCTCGTCTTGAAAATCCCGAATTAGAAGTTTTAAATGATTCGGCTATACAAGATAACTTTCCCGATGAATATCTATTGAGAATCGATTACAGTGAAATTCCATGGTTTGCAGATTATGCAAGCTACTTAGTATGTGGATACCTTGAAAAAGAATTGTCGTACCAAAAACGAAAGAAATTCTTTAGTGATATAAAACACTATTTCTGGGAAGATCCACATTTGTTTAAAAGTTGTCCCGATGGAATAATACGCCGATGTGTATTCGGGGATGAAGCTAGTCAAATCTTAAACCATTGTCACACAGGACCAACAGGAGGGCATTATGGGCCTCAACTCACAGCAAGAATAGTTTACGATGCTGGATTCTATTGGCCTACAATTTTCAAAGACGCACACCTTCTTTACAAATCCTGTGATGCTTGTCAAAGGGCCGAAAAAATAAGTCAACGTGATGAAATGCCACAAAATGTCATTCAAGTATGTGAAGTATTTGACGTATGGGGTATTGAATTTATGGGTCCATTTCCTAAATCTCATAATAATCTCTACATTCTCGTTGCCATTGATTATGTATCTAAATGGGCGGAAGCACAAGCTCTCCCAACTAATGATGCACGAGTTGTAGTCAACTTTTTAAAACGTCTTTTTGCAAGGTTTGGAACACCGAAAGCTTTAATAAGTGATCGAGGTACTCATTTCTATAATAATCAACTTGAGAAAGTTATCAAAAGATATGGAGTAACTCATAAAATCTCAACCGCTTATCATCCACAAACAAGTGGACAAGTTGAAAATACCAATCGAGCATTAAAACGTATTCTAGAGAAAACCTTAGGATCAAATCCGAAGGAATGGTCCATGAAATTGGAGGATGCACTTTGGGCTTTTAGAACAGCCTACAAAACTCCAATTGGAACCACACCTTTTAAACTCGTTTACGGAAAAGCATGTCACCTTCCAGTAGAAATTGAACACAAAGCATTTTGGGCTTTGAAGACATGTAATCTTGATTTACATGAAGCCGGACGTCTACGATTAAGTCAACTAAATGAATTAGAAGAAATAAGACTTGAGGCATATGAAAATTCCTTAATCTATAAGGAAAGAATGAAGAAATGGCATGATAAAAGAATCAGAAGTTCAAAAGAATTTAAGGAAGGAGATAAAGTTCTTCTTTTCAATTCACGATTCAAGTTATTTCCTGGAAAATTGAAATCAAGATGGTCTGGACCATTTATAGTCAAAAGAGTTTTCCCATACGGAACAATAGAGTTAATAAATTCAAATGGGATTGAATTTAAAGTTAATGATCACAGAGTTAAATATTACATACATGGTCCGATGGAAGTTGACAATGAAGTCGATCATAATTTCACCACCCAAGAAAACCTTCAAAATGAAAACATAAATATGTTATCGACAACATATGAAAAATCAAAATTGAAAAATGGGGAGGATTCAAATTGGAGTGATGAAGAAGAATTTCTATACAAACCTCCCATTTTCAAACCAACTCGACTTACTAAAGTAGGAGACCCGGGTGAATTTATCATTTCTTGCTTGCTTAATGATGGTGCTATATATAATTGACTCGCAGATTTAGGAGCAAGTGTAAATATTATGCCTCTTTCCTTATACAAAAGATTATGTATGGGTAAATTAAAACCAACCAAAATAGGTGTTCAATCATTTGACCTAACCATTAAACACTCGGTTGGAATAGCAAATAATTTACTTGTTAAAGTGGGAAGTTTAACCTTTGTTGCAAACTTCATAGTTATTAATATGGAGGAAAACCTTGATATTCCTCTAATTTTAGGTCGCCCATTTTTAGCAACCACCGAGGCATTCATTGATGTAAGAGAAGGTAGAATGACACTTAGGGATGGTGATAAATCGGTCACCTTTGTGAACCAAAAGTTTAGATCTCCACCAACCAAAACTGTTAAACCAATAAAATAGCATAAGTGTGGGGAAGATGAAGAAACACTTAATGATGATCCGATAACTGTGACACCGCTAAATTTTTTTTTATACGTGGCGAAAGCATTTATTTATTAATTACAAAATAAACATTAACTATTGCTAAGACAACCAGTGTCACGTGTCATTACAAAATACATGTTAATACGAAGAAGACGTAGTTACAATCTGTTTTCAAAAGAACGTAGTTTAAACTATAAAAGATCACATCAGAGTTAATCCTGTCAAACATAACATCACCATGCCCGTCTTCTCCCAAAAAGCACTATCTACAAAAACTATCAACCTGCAGGGAGGAGATGGAGGAGAATTAGCACGAAGCTAAGTGAGTACAACTAACTACAGGCCATAGCATACATAAGCGTTATACTAATCATGTCACAATAGTCTAACACACAAACATCACCCAAGTGTCGTCTACAGAGACTCTGGCGGCTTGGCTAAACCATTAACCACCAGCTGATCGGACTGGGGCTTACCAGAAGTTCCTCCACCACCGTATGTATATACATAATCCACACGCGACGGACACGTCATTCACATATATATACACCACGGCTGTCTAGGCTACCACAGAGGAACCCAACCCGCAGGTTGATCTCTCCTACCGAGGCTACCACACAATAGGGACGCACCTGGCTCCAGCTAATAATGCTAAAAATGAACATATATTTCATAGCATTATCCCTCAAGAAAGACAAGCTTTTAGTTGCAATTGTTCTATTTACAAGTGATATTCGTTTAAATAATAAAAGGTGAAGACAAAAGACAGATTCGACGAATTGAAGACGCAAATGACCAAAAAGCTCAAAAGTACAAAGTACAATCAAAGTGGTTCCAATTATTGATGAGAAACATCTCAAAATTACAAGAGTACAAGACGCGAAACGCAAAATACAAGATATTAAATTGTACGCAAGGACGTTCAAAAATCCGAAACCGGGACCAAAGTCAACTCTCAACGCGTGACGCAACGGAGCAAAAATTACAAGTCAACTATGAGCATAAATATAATATAATATATATATAATTACTTAAAATTATATATATTATATTTATATTAATAAAAGTGTCGGCAAACTATTGAACCTGTGAATGTTAGCTGAGAAATACGGCCATGCGATCGCATGGCTTTGAAAAGGAAAACTCATGCGATCGCATGATGTACAGTATCGGGCCACATTGCTATAAAAAGGCAGCTTGTCGAACAATTTATCATATATCCATCCATCTCTCTATCTATCACGTATATATATATATATATATTATAATTTTAATTTTAATTTTAAATTCTAATAATAAGGGTATGTTAGCGAATGTTGTAAGGGTGTAAGTCGAAATTCTGTCCGTGTAACGCTACGCTATTTTTAATCACTGTAAGTTATGGTTAACGTTATTTTTAATTTAATGTCTCGTAGCTAAGTTATTATTATGCTTATTTAATTCTGAAGTAATCGTGATGTTGGACTAAATATTAAAATTGGGTAATTGGGCTTTGTACCATAATTGGGGTTTGGATAAAAGAACGACACTTGTGAAAATTAGACTATGGGCTATTAATGGGCTTTATATTAACTAAATGATACCTTGTTAATTTAATATATAGACTTATAATTTGACGTATTTATATATAACCACATACGCTTGACTGGGCACGGTGGGCGGGATATCTATAAATACCAATAATTGTTCATTTTACCGGACACGGAACTGGATTAATAGTTAATAGACTTGTTGAAACAGGGATGGATTACATTCAAGGGTAATTGGTGTAATTGTTAACAAAGTAGTAAAACCTTGGACTACACGCAGTCGATAACCTGGTGTATTCATTAAACAAAGTATTAAGACCTTGTTACAATTCGAATCCCCAATTAGTTGGAATATTTAACTTCTGGAATAAGAATAATTTGACGAAGACTTTCGCACTTTATGATTATGACTGATGGACTATTATGGACAAATCCGTATGGACATATCTAATAATCCGGGACAAATGACAATTAACCCATGGGAATAAACTAAAAATCAACACGTCAAACATCATGATTATGAAAGTTTAAATAAGCATAATTCTTTTATTTCATATTTAATTGCACTTTTAATTATCGCACTTTTATTTATTGTCATTTTATTTAATTGCATTTTTTAATTATCGTACTCTTTAATTATCGCAATTTTATTTTATCGCACTTTTATTTATCGCAATTTCATTATCGTTATTTACTTTACGCTTTAAATTAAGTCATATTTATTTTTAATATTTTACATTAGGTTTTAACTGCGACTAAAGTTTTAAAATCGACAAACCGGTCATTAAACGGTAAAAACCTGTAACATCCCGTTTTTCCCGTACGTATTGAAAGGTACATACTTAATCATTTGTACATTTGCAACTCGCTAGATTATGCGTAAATGTATGAATATATGTTGATGTTGTAGCGTGAGGGTACGAAATAGTATTAATTTTACTACAAAATACTACAAAATATTACACAAGTTTTAATTATTTTACGGATGGATATACCTAAACCTTGCTACAACACTTATAGGCAGTGTACCTAATCGTAGAGTAGTGTAGTTTTTAGTAAGTCCGGTTCGTTCCACAGGGAGCTCGTGAAGTTTAACGCTATATTTTTATAAAACTATATTTTTACAAAAATATATAATTATATAAGTAGTAATATTATTATAAAAGGGGGGTTTTACCGTTTAATGACCGGTTTGTCGATTCTATATTTTAAGCGCAAAGATAAATGACGATAATTAAAGTGCGTAAAATAATGACAATAAATAAAATGACAGTAAATAAAATTGCGAGTAATAAAATGACAGTAAATAAAGATACGATGAGAAATACAATAAAAGAATTATGCTTATTTAAACTTCCGTAATCATGATGTTTGACGTGTTGATTTTAATTTATTACCATGGGTTAATTGTCCTTTGTCCTGGTTTATTTGATACGTCTATCTGGTTTTTGTCCATAATAGTCCATCGGTCATAAATATAAAGTGCGAGTATCCTCGTCAAATTACCCTTATACCCGAAGTCAAATATTCCAACTGATTAAGGATTTAAACTGTGACGCAGTTATCACTTCTGTCAACAATTACACCAGTTATCACTGTATGTAATCCACCCCTGTTTTAATTAGTTTATGAATATTAATTCATCCACTTGATCAGAATGAATAATCAATTACCCAACCCAATTGATTAATTAAATGATTATAACAGATTCCATATGAACGTCACTAAATAGGACAACCATAATCATTATTAATTATTAGGTTAATTAATTTGAAGATAGGTTCGACAGACTCCAATGAGTTGTCACTCAATTAGACAATACCCCCCATCTATTAATAGTCAATAGTCCAATTTTCACAAGTGTCGGTCTTTTTCCCAAACCTTAATTATGGTCCAAAGTTCAATAACCCCATCTTAATATTTTAGCCTAACATCACGATTACTTCGGCTCAAATAAGCATAATAATAACTTAGTTACGAGACATTAATTTAAAAAGGAAGAACATAACTTACAATGATTATTTATAGCGTAGCGTTACACGGACAGAGTTCCGACTTAAAACCCGTTAAACATTTGTTACACTACCCCAAAATTATTATTAAACTTAAAATTAAAATTAATATTATAAATATAAATATATATGTTACAAAGAAATAGAATTGAAAAGGTGTATCTAAATCATCGATTTAGATGGCCTTTTATAGGCAAATGATAAATTGAAATTTTCACTTATGACCCCTGAACTATGCTCAATTAGCAACTTTTTAATATTTAATATTATTCTTATTATGAATTATTTAAATATTATATTATATTCTTGTGCATAGTTGACTTGTACTTTCAGATCCGTTGCGTTGAGCGTTGAAAGTTGGTTCATGTGTCGGTTCCGGATTTTCGAACGTCCTTTCGCACAATTTTATATCGTGTACTTTGCGTTTTGTAACTTGTACTCTTGTCGTTTTTAGACGTTCCTCATCAATAATTTGAACCTTTTTTATTGTATCTTGTACTTTTTAGCTTTTTGGACCTTTGCGTCTTCAATTCGTCGTTTTCGCCTTTTGTCTTCGCACTTATTAAATATAAACGAATATTACTTGAAAATGGAACAATTGCAACTAAAATCTTGTCTTTATTGGGGAATAATGCTATGAAATATATGTTCCTTTTTAGCCTTATCAATATCCCCACACTTGAGCGTTGCTTGTCCTCAAGCAATACAGTCTTGAAATAAAAACATACTAGAATCACTTCTTTATTCTTCACACTTTATACATCAGTGATTTTGATACGGTGTTATAAACAATGATAGTAACGATAGAACCATGGTTAAAGGTGGTTGTGCCATCCACAGTTGCCTCGGGTTTAGGTCAACGACACTTGCAATCAAATAGCCGATTTACTTTCGGTTTCCAAAGCAAAGTGCACATTTGAAAGGCGGTTTAAAGTCCCACATGACTATAAAAATGTAGATCCTTAAGGAAATTGGATCTTTATGAAAACATTTGAACTTTTGAAAATTCAAGCTAGATTTTACCCTAGACAAGTTTTCTGATTTGATCCACCATCGGTGTTGCAAAATATATTTGTGGATCAATATTTTGGCTAAAAACTTTTAGGTTCGTGTAATCCACTGCTATCCCGGTATCGAAAAGCACACATCCAGTTTACTTGTTCCGTATATTACCTTTCGGTAAACTACCGTCCGGTTGTAAAGGAAAGCGATGAACAAGAAACTGTTAAGGCAATGTCCCGTGACATGCAGATGATTATGGTCTTATTAACGTGTCGGATGCTAGAACTATCCTTGGTAGGAGCGATAGTAAAGATCATCCTATAATTTTTCGGTCTGGCACAAGGTCCTGTCTCCGACCGTGCTATGCAACCACCGTTCTTACGGTTGACACCCGATTTGGTTCAGGTGACCTAATGAATTCCAGGTGAATTTCTTAGGATTTTACGTTCAATGGTAATGAACGCATTGAAAATGGTTTTTCAGAAAACAAATCGGTTTGTATTTTTGATCAAAATATTTTCTCGTTCAAGCTCGAGTTTAGATATCATCGAATTCCATGAGTTTGAATTCTCAATCTTTAAGGTCAATCTCTAGGATTGAGTATTATCAGTCTTAAAAGCTGATTTTTAATCTTTTAAGGAGATTATCCTTTCTGGGGATCTGATTCATTAGTCTTATCAAGCTAATTTGCACGGTGCCCCCCCATTGTACGAGATAAATCCTTCTCATGGTTAGGATAAATCTGACCACTTGGCGACCCTGTTTGATGCTGAGGTCCATGGATTTCCTGCTGATTTTAGAGATGACTTTTCTAGATTTTTCGTCAACCTACAGCTGGTCTGGACGACAACTTCATGACCTAAATCAAGAAGCGCGTGTCTTTTTCGGAAGACTTTACTTCCTTTTAATGATGGAATTGATTCATCGTGTAGATCCATCTTTCTTTCAAATGTATTACAGTAAACCGGGTAAAACTGATTAGTATCGTCCAAAGCAAAAGTACCTGCAATAATCTTGTACAAAAATATGTGATATATGTTTTAAATTGAATAACTTGGTACATTCTTCCCACACTTAGTTTCTTTCTTTGCCTTTTTATTTTCTTCTATTTCATTTTAAATGAATTCAAGCGTTTTAGGGTGTTTCTCAATTTATGTCCTTTTCGAGGTAACGATAATTTCGGTATTATCACCTAGTTTTCATCGTTTATAAATATGTATAAACATGATTTTGAGTTCATTTAATTGAAAATTTTTCAAATTTTCACAAAATTTGGCAAATAAACTAAGTGTAAACCCGAGAGAATTTATAACCCTTCCCCACACTTGAGATCATGCAATGCCCTCATTTGCATGAAATCAGACTATAATTATAAATTCATGAGGGTGATTAGTGTAGAAAAGTGATTAAAAATACCGAATTTGTAATTACAAAGCTCGTTGAATGATTGATGGCGCCTCATCGTTCATTCCTTCATTTGTTATATCACATTTGTTGTTTTGTGTCTTGTCGTCAAAATTAGTACCTTTTGCTGAACTTAATGACAGTCTTTGAAAGTGCGCTGTTTTACCTTATTTTGTACATAACATAGAACACAAACATATATATACATATTTTTGAAGTTTGGTATATAACCCCACGTTCAAAAATGTATAAAATCTAAAATATTTTTAGCATACTTTAGATCAATAAAATTAAAAATAATGATAACAAAATTTGTCGCCCCGTCCTCGGGTAAAGCAATTTCGGCTCTATGACCTAGTCTTCAACTTACGACGAATTTTATAAATCATTTTTTTTTCAACTTAATGAAATAAAGTAAATTTTGTTTTTAAAAAACACACAAAACTTAAATTTAAAAAGCATATTAATTTCATATAAAACCTACAAAGCAAAAATTCAGAATGGAGGGAGAAAACTAGTTCTTTAGTGTCTGCTAGCGGAAAAGACCAATCGAATTCCATTCTCGGAACTACACGAGAACAGAACAACTAATTCTAAATAACATTTTCTTTTAGAACATTTGAATCTCCCCACACTTAGGTAGCTGTGGTGTCGTAATTGTGATTAACTTCATCTTCAATTTCTCTTGGTCCATAATCAACTTGCATATCTGTGACTTTTTCTTTAAGCCATTGGTCGGATTCCTGTGTAATATCCACAATTTCAACTAGTTTCTCCTTTTCTTTAGGTGATAGATTGGATACTAACCGGTTACATAACTTAAAGTTCCCCTTGGTTCTAGCATCGCGAATCCGTTTAATAAGTTTCTTCATTGAACTATTAATAACGGGATCATTTAATTTCGTATCAACAACGGGGTTCTTTGTTATCATGTCATCATTAGGTGTTACTTCATTTTCCCCACACTTAGGCGTTTCATTATTGCTAAGTATTACCGTTGGAGTTGGTAAAACCACATGGTTCTTACCAATTGTTTTTACTGGTTCAACGGTTTTGGCTGGTGGAGATTTAGACTTTCGAATCATAAAGGTGATTGATTTGTCACCACTTTTAAGTGTCATTCTTCCATTTCCTACATCAAATAACGCCTTGGTGGACGCTAAGAATGGCCGACCTAAAATTAGAGGAATGTTTGGGTCCTCTTCTATGTCAATGACAATAAATTCGACTAGAAAGGTTAAATTGCCTACTTGAACGGGTAGGTTGTCAGCAATTCCAACTGGGTGCTTAATGGTTTGATCAAAGAGTCGAACACTCATATCCGTTGGACTTAACTTACCTACACCTAATCTCTTATATAAGGAAAGAGGCATAACACTTACACTTGCACCTAAATCTGCTAGTGCATCATACATGACACAATCACTAAGTAGACAAGGAACAATAAATTCACCCGGATCACCTACCCTAGGTGGAGGTTTTGGTGGAACTGTATTCACCGGGTTTACTTCTACGGCTTTTGTTTCTTGTACTTTCTTATTCTTTTTCTTCTTCTTCTTTCCAGAAGTATCACAATCTTTATTACTTATTACTTGCTCATACTCAACTCCTTTTCTTGGAAACGGGATGGGTGGTTTGTATGGTGCCACCACTGGCTTTACATACTCGGGTGGTGGTGGTGTAACTTCTTCATTGTTACTCACATCTAAAACCTTCCCATCTTCTGGAGCTGGTTTTTCAGAATTTGTTGAAACCATATTAACATTCTCTTTCCGAGGATTTACTTCAGTATTACTCGATAGCTTTCCTTGTTCCCTCTCACTCATCATGCTAGCAAGAGTACCTACGTGTTTTTCTAGATTCAAAATGGAAGCTTGTTGAGTTCTTAATGACTGATCAAACCTCTCGTTCGTTTGAGTTTGAGTTTCAATAAATTGTGTTTGAGATTCAACTAGCTTAAATACCACGTCTTCCATATTTGACTTTTTCTCTTCGGTTTGTTGTTGTGGTTTATATAAGCCAGGTCTTTGTTGATTGATAGTGTTGTTTTGAGTCGGTTGGTTATTCGGACCTTGTTGGTTATACCAGTTATTTTCGGGTCCTTTTGGATTGTAAAGAATGTTTTGATTTCGATTTAAATTTAGCCTTGGAGGTTGATAATTATTTTGATAATTATTTCCCGGCCTTTGGTTCATATAGGAAACATTCTCTCGTTGTCCCATCGTTGGTTCAATGTGACAATCTTTCAATAAGTGTGGTCCACCGCATAGCTCACAACTGATTCGTATTGCGTGAATATCTTTATTCATCTTTTCCATTCGTCTTTCGAAAGCATCTATTTTTGCGGAAACGGAATCAAAGTCATGGCTAGAATCGGCTCTAGCCGCTTTAGATGATCGAAAGATATCTTTTTCTTGGTGCCACTCATGCGAGTGGGAGGCTGTGTTATCAATAATTTTGTAAGCTTCAGTTGCGGTTTTCTTCATAATGGATCCACCAGCGGTTATGTCGATGTCTTTTCGTGTGGCGATGTCTACGCCTTTATAGAAGATTTGCACTATTTGAAAAGTATCTAGACCGTGTTGAGGACATCCTCTCAACATCCTTCCGAATCTTGTCCACGCCTCATATAATGTTTCATTTGGCTTTTGCGCGAATGTAACAATTTCTCCTTGAAGTCTCACGGCTTTGGATGCCGGAAAGAATTGTTTAAGAAATTTTTCAACTAAAACATCCCATGTGTCAATCGCCCCTTCAGGTAACGATTCTAACCAATCTTTGGCTTCTCCCTTTAAAGTCCAGGGAAACAACATGAGATAGATCTGCTCATCTTCCACTTCTCGGATTTTGAATAGTGTACAAATTCTTTTAAACGTACGAAGGTGTTCGTTAGGATCTTCATTCGGCGCACCACTATATTGGCACTGATTAGTTACCATGTGTAGCATTTGTCCTTTGATTTCATAATCTGGCGCATTAATGTCTGGCTTAATAATGGCGTGACCTTGGCCCGTGCGTGTGGCTCTCATTCGGTCTTCCATACTTAGAGGTTCCAGATTTTTCATAATTGAATTTGTTGAATACGAATCACTAGAAGATTCTGATTTAATGGTTTGTGGTTCAGGAGGAATGATTAGTGGTTCTGGATCTTGAAATTGTCCCTGAATATTCTCCGGATTCTCAATTGTGAGGTCGGGTTCAAAAGATGGATTATCGGAAATTTGAGTTGGAGTTCTTGGTCGACTAGATGATGATTCTAAAGAAAAATCAACGGCGACAATATTGGCTAGATGTCTTGATCGAGTTATAGGTGGTGAACGTATGAAAGGTGGTGAGCGTTTTACTCGGTGCATTCACTGAATATCCTATTAGTTTTTAAAAGGAAAGAAAAATTATATAAGTTATCCAATTAATAGACTTTTCAGATTTTGCCCACGTTTCGAATAGCCAAAAGATGCAGCAGAGGGGCAGGATTCGTTTGGTCTCAATATAATTGAGTACTGTTTGGCTCCAATAACCCGGTCCACGTACAAATCCAACTATTACTACGAATCAGAAAATTTTGATGCCTATCAATTTAACCACTTAAAATAAATTTTCGTAATTTTAAGAAATTTAGATAAGAAGTAGAATAAAAATCTATGTCCTAAAACTAGAATAGCGAGAAATAAGAAAGAAAAAAAAACGCGTCGAAAAAGGTCGAAAAATAAAAGGTCGAAAAATAGGCGTCGAAAAATAAAAATAAGAAAGTAGTGCGAAATACGGCGTCGTAAAATTCTAAAGCACCTAAAACTTAGTCTAAGGAATAAGCACTTAAGGGATTTTACGGCAAATCCTAAAAATTCTAGAAGTAAAAATAACTATGGCAAAACTAAACTTAATACTAAAAGTTGCGACTATAGTCTAAAAATCTAAAGGTAACAAAACTAAAAAAAAAACATTTTTTTTTTATAGACAAAATCTTAAAAAAATATATTTTTTTTTAATAATTTTTTTTTTACGTTTTTTTTTTTACGTTTTTTTTTTACGTTTTTTTTTTACGTTTTTTTTTTTAAAACGATTTTTTTTTACAAATTAATAATTTTTTTATAATTATTATTTTTTTCAAAACTTTTTTTTTAATTCATTTACTATTCATGAATAGTAAATGAAAAGAAATTAATTAATTTACTATTCACATGAAAGCGATATGATAGAAATTATTAATTACAAGTTACATAATATACCCCTGAAGTATTTAATAAATACGACTTTTTAAAATTTTACGTATCATTCTAAAATATTATAATATTATTATATTCTATTTCAATATTATTATATTATTATATTCTATTTCAATATTATTATATTATTATATTTTATTTCAATATTATTATAATTAAAAATATAGCGTTTTAGCGCTCCCCGGCAGCGGCGCCAAAAACTTGATGTTGTAGCGTGAGGGTACGAAATAGTATTAATTTTACTACGAAATACTACAAAATATTACACAAGTTTTAATTATTTTACGGATGGATATACCTAAACCTTGCTACAACACTTATAGGCAGTGTACCTAATCGTAGAGTAGTGTAGTTTTTAGTAAGTCCGGTTCGTTCCACAGGGAGCTCGTGAAGTTTAACGCTATATTTTTATAAGACTATATTTTTACAAAAATATATAATTATATAAGTAGTAATATTATTATAAAAGGGGGGTTTTACCGTTTAATGACCGATTTGTCGATTCTATATTTTAAGCGCAAAGATAAATGACGATAATTAAAGTGCGTAAAATAATGACAATAAATAAAATGACAGTAAATAAAATTGCGAGTAATAAAATGACAGTAAATAAAGATACGATGAGAAATACAATAAAAGAATTATGCTTATTTAAACTTCCGTAATCATGATGTTTGACGTGTTGATTTTAATTTATTACCATGGGTTAATTGTCCTTTGTCCTGGTTTATTTGATACGTCTATCTGGTTTTTGTCCATAATAGTCCATCGGTCATAAATATAAAGTGCGAGTATCCTCGTCAAATTACCCTTATACCCGAAGTCAAATATTCCAACTGATTAAGGATTTAAACTGTGACGCAGTTATCACTTCTGTCAACAATTACACCAGTTATCACTGTATGTAATCCACCCCTGTTTTAATTAGTTTATGAATATTAATTCATCCACTTGATCAGAATGAATAATCAATTACCCAACCCAATTGATTAATTAAATGATTATAACAGATTCCATATGAACGTCACTAAATAGGACAACCATAATCATTATTAATTATTAGGTTAATTAATTTGAAGATAGGTTCGACAGACTCCAATGAGTTGTCACTCAATTAGACAATACCCCCCCTCTATTAATAGTCAATAGTCCAATTTCCACAAGTGTCGGTCTTTTGCCCAAACCTTAATTATGGTCCAAAGTTCAATAACCCCATCTTAATATTTTAGCCTAACATCACGATTACTTCGGCTCAAATAAGCATAATAATAACTTAGTTACGAGACATTAATTTAAAAAGGAAGAACATAACTTACAATGATTATTTATAGCGTAGCGTTACACGGACAGAGTTCCGACTTAAAACCCGTTAAACATTTGTTACACTACCCCAAAATTATTATTAAACTTAAAATTAAAATTAATATTATAAATATAAATATATATGTTACAAAGAAAGAGAATTGAAAAGGTGTATCTAAATCATCGATTTAGATGGCCTTTTATAGGCAAATGATAAATTGAAATTTTCACTTATGACCCCTGAACTATGCTAAATTAACAACTTTTTAATATTTAATATTATTCTTATTATGAATTATTTAAATATTATATTATATTCTTGTGCATAGTTGACTTGTACTTTCAGATCCGTTGCGTTGAGCGTTGAAAGTTGGTTCATGTGTCGGTTCCGGATTTTCGAACGTCCTTTCGCACAATTTTATATCGTGTACTTTGCGTTTTGTAACTTGTACTCTTGTCGTTTTTAGACGTTCCTCATCAATAATTTGAACCTTTTTTATTGTATCTTGTACTTTTTAGCTTTTTGGACCTTTGCGTCTTCAATTCGTCGTTTTCGCCTTTTGTCTTCGCACTTATTAAATATAAACGAATATTACTTGAAAATGGAACAATTGCAACTAAAATCTTGTCTTTCTTGGGGAATAATGCTATGAAATATATGTTCCTTTTTAGCCTTATCATATGTGTAGATAAATATATATGTATACTTGATAATGTGTGCATATGTAAGTCTATATGTGGGGTTTAATAGCGTTTAGTCTTGTGAGACTGTTGTGGAAGGCTATGTGGATATAGGATGCGGGTTTGAAATGTACAAATTAAATAAAGTAGAAATTTGGTTAAGTTGGTCGAGCTGCCCAGATACAGCGTTAGGCCGCACCGCGAAAGAGTGGTCCGCGCCGCGGCAAAGCAAGCAAACCAGGAACAGAAGTTGAGTTAAGAAGGGTCTTATGTTGTATGTCGCGCCGCGACGAACCGGCCGCGCCGCGGCAATTCTGCTGGACAGGTTCCGAACTTAGATCTTTTTAAGAGATTTTGAAGGGCAATTTGGTAATTTGACGTATGGATCAGATTGGAGCATTAAATCTGCACCACTAGTTCATTTAATTCAAATTCTTTTCCCTTTTCTTTCTATTTTCTCTCCCAAAACTTAAAACCCAATTGAATTAAAGGTGAGATTTGAGAGTGAAGGATTGAGGGTTAATCTTTGGAGCAAGAATTAAAGTTGTTCCTCTTGTCTCTAGCTACATGTTGATTGTCTCGGTAAGTTCTAACTCTAAATTTGGTTAATGGCTAGGGTTTTGGTTACTAGAGACTTGTATGACCCATTTGGGGTTAAAATGGGTGAACTTGAGTTATGTGGGTGAAAGGAAATCTTAAATAGCTATAACCTAGGGTTTGGCCTTATGATTTAAGATTTGTAAGTATTAATGGTGTTGTTAAGTTTTAAAACACTTGTTTAATGTTGAAAGAGTGTTAAAATGGGTCAAAAGGGGTAATGTTGACCTAGTTTGGGTGAAATGGGTATGAATTACCCTAAGTTGCAATTAATTAATGTTAGTAGACTTAAATCACTAGCTTTAGTGATTTAATATGAGGCTTGGCCATTTATGGGCGGTTTTGAGGTAGTTAAGCTATTTAATGCAAATGGGTCATTAAATGCTCAAGTGATATGTAGTGTGGTAAGTTCCACTAGTTGTGTAATTAAATGTGTACTTATGTATTAGGTACGTTTCCTTGAAGTTTCGGAAGTGCATAATCATCACCGAAGTGTTAAGGTGAGTGGAATAATTATATGCGTGAATATATGATGTATTTATTTGTATAGTTGAGTTGTGAAGTGTCGACGTGTTAAGACACCACTCCTCACGTGGCGAGTGAAGTGTCGATGTGTTAAGACACCACTCGGGA
Organism: Rutidosis leptorrhynchoides; assembly: GCF_046630445.1. Classification (NCBI taxonomy): domain Eukaryota; kingdom Viridiplantae; phylum Streptophyta; class Magnoliopsida; order Asterales; family Asteraceae; genus Rutidosis; species Rutidosis leptorrhynchoides. Next base: position 380,267,372 of record NC_092336.1, on the reverse strand, counting down.
GTGAAGTATCGATGTGTTAAGATGTCACTCCGAGAGATATAACGAGTGAAGTGTCGATGTGCTAAGACACCACTCGGGGTGAAGTGTCGAAGTGTTAAGGCACCACCCGGGGTGAAGTATCGACGTGTTAAGATGCCACCCGTGGGGTTAGTGTACGAAGTGTTAAGTGCACTAATGGTTGTTATGAACTCCGACGGTCTTTAAACACCGTTCCCTCGTTCGTTTGGTTAACCATGGTTGTGTGTGTGTGGTTTGTAGCATATTATATTGTTTAAACTATATGCTATTGTTATGCTAGCTCGTATGGTGGAAGGTTTAGTGTTATACTTATGATGGTATGATTACTTAAAATACTAGCATGTATGCGGTAAATGCGTAAGTGATTGCAAGTAAGTAGGTCGTATATGTAAACGTATAATTGTTGCACTCACTAAGCATTAGCTTACCCCTCTCGTTGTTTATCTTTTTAGATGCAGGTGTAGATGATAATGCCAAAAATGAACACATATTTTATAGCATTATTCCTCAGGAAAGACAAGATTTTAGTTGCAATTGTTCAAATTACAAGCGATATTCGTTTAAATATTAAAAAGAGAAGATAAAAGGCAAATTCGACAAATTGAAGACAAAAAGGTCCAAAGAGCTAAAAAGTACAAGATACAATTAAAAAGGTTCAAAATATTGATGAGGAACGTCTCAAAATGACAAGAGTACAAGTTACAAGACGCAAAGTACGCGATTTAAAATAATACGCGAGGACGTCCGAAAATCCGGAACCGGGGCCTGAGCCTAGAAGAAACGCCCGACGCAACGGACTAAAAATATCTACTCAACTATGCATATAAATATAATATAATATATAAATAATTATTAAAATTATTTATATATTTATATTATTTATTTATTATGTCGGCAAGCAATCAGATAAAAGAATGTGAGCTGTCATCACCAGCCATGCGACTCGCATGGCAGGAAGGGTAAGCCCATGCGAGTCGCATGGCTTACTTTTCCAGGCCACCTTCTATATAAAGCGAGTTCGTGATTCAGTTTGATGTACACCATAATATCTATCTCCCTCTATCTCAAACATATGATATAAATAAATATTTATAATTTTAATTTTAATTAATAATAATAATAAGGTTATGTTAAGGAATGTTGTAAGGGTGTAAGTAGAAATTCTGTCCGTGTAACGCTACGCTATTTTTAATCATTGTAAGTTATGTTCAACCTTTTTATATTAATGTCTCGTAGCTAAGTTATTATTATGCTTATTTAAAACGAAGTAATCATGATGTTGGGCTAATTACTAAAATTGGGTAATTGGGCTTTGTACCATAATTGGGGTTTGGATAAAAGAACGACACTTGTGGAAATTAGACTATGGGCTATTAATGGGCTTTATATTTGTTTAACTAAATGATAGTTTGTTAATGTTAATATAAAGATTTACAATTGGGCGTCCCTATAAATTACCATATACACTCGATCGGACACGATGGGCGGGGTATTTATATGTACGAATAATCGTTCATTTAACTGGACACGGGAATGGATTAATAGCCACTAGAATAATTAAAACAGGGGTGAAATTACATTCAAGGGTAATTGGTGTAATTGTTAACAAAGTAGTAAAACCTTGGTTTACACGCAGTCGATAACCTGGTGTATTCATTAAACAAAGTATTAAAACCTTGTTACAATTCGAATCCCCAATTAGTTGGAATATTTAACTTCAGGTATAATAATAATTTGACGAGGACACTCGTACTTTATATTTATGACTGATGGACTGTTATGGACAAAAACCAGACGGACATATTAAATAATCCAGGACAAAGGACAATTAACCCATGGGCATAAAACTAAAATCAACACGTCAAACATCATGATTACGGAAGTTTAAATAAGCATAATTCTTTTATTTCATATTTAATTTCCTTTATTTTATATTTAATTGCACTTCTAATTATCGCACTTTTATTTATTGTTATTTAATCGCACTTTTAATTATCGTACTTTTTAATTATCGCAAGTTTATTTTATCGCACTTTTATTATTCGCAATTTCATTATCGTTATTTACTTTACGCTTTAAATTAAGTCTTTTATTTATTAGGTTTTAACTGCGACTAAAGTTTTAAAATCGACAAACCGGTCATTAAACGGTAAAAACCCCCCTTTATAATAATTATATTACTTATATATATGTTTGTATTTTTATAAAAGTAAACTAATATAGCGTTGAGCTTTGTTTAAAAAAAAAAAGATTCCCTGTGGAACGAACCGGACTTACTAAAAACTACACTACTGTACGATTAGGTACACTGCCTATAAGTGTTGTAGCAAGGTTTAAGTATATCCATTCTATAAATAAATAAATATCTTGTGTAAAATTGTATCGTATTTAATAGTTTTTCCTAGTAAAATATAAAATATTTCGTATACACCTCGCATAACATCAAGTATTTTTGGCGCCGCTGCCGGGGATCACCGAAGCGAAACGTCAATATAAAAAAAAAAATTTATATTTTAAGTTTTAATTAGTTTTTGTTATATATATATTTTTGTTTAAAAATTATAAAAATTAAAAAGATAAAAAAAAGTATTTTAAATATATTTTTAAGTGTTTCTTTTATTTTTACAAAATTATAAAGTATTTTAAGTTTATTTTTAAGTTTTTATTTTAATTATATATATATATATATTTTATTTAAATTTAAAACAGAAAAAAAGAAAAGAAAATATTAAATATTACGTTGAACCTGTCATTTGACCCCCTGATTTGAACCTGCAAGGCAGGTCATGCGACTCGCATGACCCACCCCCTTATTCCATGCGACTCGCATGAAGGGGTTGACCAGGCCACAAACGAACCCTAATTCCGTATTAATTACGGATATTATTTAATTATTATTATTTAAACCCTAAAACTATTATTATTATTATAATTAAGTTTTTAATTTATTTAGTTATTTTTACTTTTGTTTAATTTTATTATTTATTTACTTAATACTATAATATAAAAAAATATAAAAATAATATTTTTATAAAATCTAATATTTTTATAACTTTTTATAACTTTTATATTTTTGTATCTTTTAATTGTTTTAGCGTAATTTTTATATTTTTATTATTCGTACTTAGTTTTTAGACATAGTATTTACCGTAGTAATTTTAGATTTTTAGGCTTTGCCGTAAACTCTCTTAAGTGCTTATTCCTTAGATTAAGTATTAGGTGCTTTAGAATTTTGCGACGCCTTTTTAAGTTTTAGTTTTTTTTTAAGTTATTTCCATTTGGGATTTAGTTTTTCCTGTAAGCTTTAATATTTTTAGACACCTTTTACTATGTATCAATTATCATTCCAATTAGTAATTTCAATTTGCGATTATAATTTTAAGTTAGTTGTAGTAATAAGGTTAGGTTAGTCAAGTATTTTTAAGTTTTTATAAGTTTCTTTTATTTTTCCGTCACCTTTTATTTTTCAACCATTTTTCTTTTTCGACCTTTTGCGACGAACTCTTTTTCTCTCTTATTTCTCGCCATTCTAGTTTTTAGGACTTAGAATTTTTTCTACTTCTTATCTAAATTTCTTAAAATTACGAAAATTTATTTTAAGTGGTTAAATTAATAGACATCAAAATTTTCTGGTTCGTAGTAATAGTTGGATTTGTACGTGGACCGGGTTATTGGAGCCAAACAGTCCTCAATTATATTGAGACCAAACGAATCCTGCCCCTCTGCTGCATCTTTTGGCTATTCGAAACGTGGGCAAAATCAGAAAAGTCTATTGATTGGATAACTTATTATAATTTTTCTTTCCTTTTTAAAAACTAATAGGATATTCAGTGAATGCACCGAGCAAGACGTTCACCACCTTTTGTACGTTCACCACCTGTAACTAGATCAAGACATCTAGCCAATATTGTCGCTGCTGATTTTTCTTTAGAATCATCATCTAGTCGACCAAGAACTCCAACTCAAATTTCCGATAATCCATTTTTTGAACCCAACCTCACAATTGAGAATCCGGAGAATATTCAGGAACGGTTCGTAGATCCTGAACCATTAAACTTTCCTCCGGAACCACCAATCATTCAAACAGAGATTGTTGAGGAACGAACCATTAAATCAGAATCATCTAGTGATACCGATTCAACAAATTCAATTATGGAGAATCTGGAACCTTTAAGTATGGAAGACCGAATGAGAGCTAAACGCACTGGCCAAGGTCACGCAATTACTCATCCAGACATTAATGCGCCAGATTATGAAATCAAAGGACAAATTCTACACATGGTGACTAATCAATGCCAATTTAGTGGTGCGCCGAAGGAAGATCCAAATGAACATCTACGTACCTTTAATAGGATCTGCACACTATTTAAAATCCGAGAAGTGGAGGATGAACAGATATATCTCATGTTATTTCCCTGGACTTTAAAGGGAGAAGCCAAAGATTGGTTGGAATCGTTACCTGAAGGGGCGATTGATACATGGGACGTTTTAGTTGACAAATTTCTTAAACAATTCTTTCCTGCATCTAAAGCCGTAAGACTTCAAGCAGAAATTGTTACGTTCACACAGAAACCAAATGAAACTCTATATGAGGCGTGGACAAGATATGGAAAGTTATTAAGAGGATGTCCGCAACATGGTTTAGACACCTGTCAAATAGTACAAATATTCTACCAAGGATGCGACATCACTACAAGAAAAGACATAGATATAGCAGCTGGTGGTTCTATTATGAAGAAAACCGAAACTGATGCTTACAAAATTATTGATAATACTGCTTCCCACTCACATGAGTGGCACCAAGAAAAAGACATCATTAGATCATCTAAAGCAGCTAGAGCCGATTCTAGCCATGACTTAGATTCCATTTCCGCAAAGATAGATGCTGTGGAGAGACGAATGGAAAAGATGACTAAAGATATTCACTCAATACGAATTAGTTGTGAGCAGTGTGGAGGACCACATTTGACAAAAGATTGTCTCAGTATTGAATTAACAATGGAACAAAGAGAGAATATTTCATACATAAACCAAAGGCCTGGAAATAATTATCAGAATAATTATCAACCGCCAAGACCGATTTACAATCAAAACCAGAATTATAACCAAAATATTCCATACAACAACCAACAAGGTCCTAGCAATCAACAAGTATCCAATAATACTTACAATCAGCAAAGACCTAATTTTCAAAACAAACCACCACAACAAACCGATGATAAAAAGCCGAATTTAGAAGATATGATGACGAAGCTAGTTGAAACTCAAACGCAGTTTTTCACATCTCAAAAACAAACCAATGAACAAAATGCTCAAGCATTTAGAAATCAACAAGCTTCTATTCAAAATCTGGAACAAGAAGTAAGTAACCTAGCAAGATTAATAGGTGAAAGAAAACCGGGAAGTCTACCTAGTGATACAAATGCTAACCCCCGGAATGAAACAGCTAAAGCTATTACCACAAGAAGTGGTACAACACTTAAACCACCTGAAATACCTGTAACTTCTGATGAAACTATTCCTACTCCACAAGAACCACAACCTGATCAAGATAAGGAAAAAGAACCGGTAGTTGAAAAGGATAATGAAGATAACACAGTTAAGGATAAACCTTATGTTAAACCATACCAACCACCACTTCCTTACCCGAGTAAAATGAAGAAAGAAAAACTTGAAGCCGAGCAATCCAAATTCTTGGATATGTTTAAACAGATAAATGTAAATCTTCCTTTCATTGATGTGATTTCAGGAATGCCAAGATATGCTAAATTCTTGAAAGATCTAATCTCAAATAGAAAGAAAATGGAAGAACTCTCGGCTGTTACTATGAATGCTAATTGTTCAGCAGTGCTGTTGAATAAGATACCAGAAAAACTATCTGATCCAGGAAGTTTCACAATTCCATGTTTTCTGGGTAGTCTTAGTTCAATAGAAGCATTGGCAGACTTAGGTGCTAGTATAAATCTAATGCCGTATTCACTATACACTAAACTAGACCTTGGAGAATTGAAACCAACCAGAATAAGCATACAACTAGCCGATAGATCAATAAAATATCCTAGAGGGATAATGGAGAACATGCTAGTTAAAGTTGGTACTTTAGTATTTCCAGTAGATTTTGTTGTTTTGGACATGGAAGAAGATTCTCAAGTTCCTCTCATATTAGGAAGACCATTCTTAAACACGGCTAAAGCAATGATAGACGTGTTCGGTAAGAAACTGACCCTAAGTATAGAGGATGAGAGTGTTACCTTTTCAGTTGATAGAGCAATGCAACAACCACAATCTGCAGATGATACATGTTATTATATTCAAACTATAGATGCACATGCAGAATTATTAGAAGAATTTCCAGAATTACAAGGAACAGGAGAATGTTCTTTAGGAGAAGGTAATGAACCAATTGATGAAGCTGAAATGTTAGCTACACTTATGGATAATGGATATGAACCAACAACAGAAGAACTTCAAATGTTAAAAGAGGAAGACCGATATCGATACAAATCATCGATAGAAGAACCGCCGATATTAGAGTTAAAGCCACTTCCAACCCATTTGGAATACGCTTATTTACATGGTGAATCTGAATTACCTGTAATAATATCGTCTTCTCTCACAAATGATGAAAAATCTCAACTCATTTCTGTGTTGAAAGCTCATAAACCAGCCATTGCATGGAAGATTCATGATATTAAAGGAATAAGTCCTTCGTATTGCACACATAAAATCCTTATGGAAGAAGGTCATAAAACGTATGTGCAACGCCAACGAAGACTAAATCCTAATATGCAAGATGTAGTTAAGAAAGAGATTATTAAACTGCTAGATGCAGGTTTGATATATCCAATTTCTGATAGTCCATGGGTAAGCCCAGTTCAATGCGTGCCTAAGAAGGGTGGCATGACTGTCATTACAAATGAGAAAAATGAGCTTATTCCTACTAGGACTGTAACAGGATGGCGTGTGTGTATTGATTATAGAAAATTAAATGACGCCACCAGAAAAGATCACTTTCCCTTACCTTTCATAGATCAAATGTTGGAAAGATTAGCCGGAAATAGTTACTATTGTTTTCTAGATGGATTTTCCGGATATTTTCAAATTCCAATAGCACCCGAAGATCAAGAGAAAACCACATTCACGTGCCCTTATGGTACTTTTGCTTACAAACGCATGCCATTTGGACTTTGCAACGCCCCTGCAACCTTTCAAAGGTGTATGATGGCGATTTTTCACGACATGATAGAAGAATGCATGGAAGTTTTCATGGATGACTTTTTAGTCTTCGGTGATACATTTGAATCATGTCTAGTTAATCTGGAACGAATGCTAATTAGATGCGAAAAATCAAATCTAGTACTTAATTGGGAGAAATGCCATTTCATGGTTAAAGAAGGCATCGTTCTTGGACATAAAATTTCAAAAGAAGGAATTGAAGTGGATAGAGCTAAAGTAGATGTAATTGCTAAACTTCCACATCCCACCAATGTTAGAGGAGTTAGGAGTTTTCTAGGGCATGCCGGTTTTTACCGACGTTTCATAAAAGATTTTTCTAAAATTGCCACTCCTATGAATAAACTCCTAGAAAAGGATGCGCCATTCATCTTTTCAGATGAATGTATCAAATCTTTTAATATTCTTAAAGAAAAACTCACTAATGCACCGATCATGATAACACCAAATTGGAATCTACCATTTGAACTAATGTGCGATGCAAGTGATTTTGCAATGGGAGCCGTTTTAGGACAAAGGATTGAAAAACGATTTCAACCTATATATTATGCTAGTAAGACATTACAAGGAGCACAAACGAACTATACAACTACTGAAAAAGAACTCCTTGCTATTGTCTTTGCTTTTGACAAATTTCGATCATATCTCGTTCTAGCAAAAACGGTGGTCTATACCGACCATTCTGCTCTTAGATACCTATTTTCAAAACAAGATGCTAAACCAAGATTAATCCGTTGGATCTTACTCTTACAAGAGTTTGATATTGAAATCCGAGATAAAAGAGGAGCAGAAAATCTCGCCGCTGATCATCTTTCTCGTCTTGAAAATCCCGAATTAGAAGTTCTGAATGAATCGGCCATACAAGACAACTTTCCTGATGAATATCTATTGAAGATAGATTATAAAGAAATCCCATGGTTTGCAGACTATGCAAACTACTTAGTTTGTGGATTCCTTGAAAAAGGATTATCGTACCAAAGACGAAAGAAATTCTTCAGTGATATAAAACACTATTTCTGGGAAGATCCACATCTGTTTAAAAGTTGTCCCGATGGAATAATACGCCGATGTGTATTTGGAGATGAAGCTAGTAAAATTTTAAACCATTGTCACACAGGACCAACAGGAGGGCATTATGGGCCTCAACTAACAGCAAGAAAAGTTTATGAAGCTGGATTCTATTGGCCTACAATTTACAAAGACGCACACCTTCTTTGCAAATCTTGTGATGCATGTCAAAGGGCCAGAAAAATAAGTCAACGTGATGAAATGCCACAAAATGTCATCCAAGTATGTGAAGTATTTGACATTTGGGGTATTGACTTTATGGGTCCATTTCCAAAATCTCATAATAATCTATATATACTCGTAGCCATTGATTATGTATCTAAATGGGCGGAAGCACAAGCTTTCCCAACTAACGATGCACGAGTTGTAGTCAATTTTTTAAAACGTCTTTTTGCAAGGTTTGGAACACCGAAAGCTTTAATAAGTGATCGGGGTACTCATTTCTGTAATAATCAACTTGAGAAAGTTCTTAAAAGATATGGAGTAACTCATAAAATCTCCACCGCATATCATCCACAAACAAGTGGACAAGTTGAAAATACCAACCGAGCTTTAAAACGTATTCTAGAGAAAACCGTAGGATCAAATCCGAAGGAATGGTCCATTAAATTGGAGGATGCACTCTGGGCTTTTAGAACAGCCTACAAAACTCCAATTGGAACCACACCTTTTAGACTTGTTTATGGAAAAGCATGTCATCTTCCAGTAGAAATTGAACACAAAACATTTTGGGCTTTGAAGACATGTAATCTTGATTTACATGGAGCTGGACGTCTACGATTAAGTCAACTAAACGAATTAGAAGAATTAAGACATGAAGCATATGAAAATTCGTTAATCTATAAAGAAAGAACGAAGAAATGGCATGATAAAAGAATCAGAAGTTCAAAAGAATTTAAAGAAGGAGACAGAGTTCTTCTTTTCAATTCACGATTCAAGCTATTTCTTGGAAAATTGAAATCAAGATGGTCTGGACCATTCATAGTCAAAAGAGTTTTCCCATACGGAACGATAGAATTGATAAATTCAAATGGGATTGAATTTAAAGTTAATGGTCACAGAGTTAAACATTACATACATGGTCAGATGGAAGTCGACAGCGAAGTTAATCACAATTTCGACACCACAGCTAACTAAGTGTGGGGAGAATCAAGTCTTTAAAGGATAATATGTATTTCTGTTAGAGTTAGATTGTCTGTTTTCGTGTAGTTCTCGAAAATGGAACCCGAATGGTCTTTCCCTAGCAGACCCTAAAGAACTAGTCTTCTCCCCCCATTCTGAATTTTTTTTTTTTTTTAGGCTTTTACGAAATGAAGACTGCCTGTAAACTAAACCATGGTCTAATGCTACACGCTTTGATCACTAAACGTAATAATGACATACTCCCGAGTGAAATAGTACCAGTAATCAGAGAAAGAATGGACGGAGTTAGAAAAGAATCCAGATGCGAAGATAATAAGTTACAATTTGGTAAAGGAAAATCAAAATCCGCAGCAAAAAGAAGAGCACGACACCTAGAAAGATGTCACAAATGCGGAAAATGGTCACATGGAGGTAAATGTTCAAATAATCAAACCTATTCAAATACCGAATTTGTTACTTTATGCAGAGACGGACCGTTCATATGTTTAGAAGAAAAGACACTGAATGCTCGAGGTTACGCTTATGTAGCAATGGAAAACCAATTAAACCGACTTTCTTATGAATGGAATAGATCATATAACTAAGAAATCTATTTCACAGGTATGTCTGTACAGTTTTTATTTTTATTTTTATTTTTAACCTTTTGATAATAAACGCTAATTTGTTCGCTAAAAAGTATTAAATTGGTATTGAATAAAATTAGGTTTGGCGACCGAAATTATTGATATCATTCAAAAATTTATTACATCACTGCGAAATTTAACGTTTATTCTTAAAGTATAAATATCTTTAATCAATCAACCCAAAATATTTCAAAAATTCGTCATGAGTCAAATTAGGTCTTGGAACCGAAATTACTTTACCGAAAAGAGGGGCGCATATTTTTGATAATATTTGATTGATTAAAGTGGGATAAAAAGCCAAAAAGATTTTTAATTTTATTTTTACCATGTTTTTAAAATTAATATAAATCTTAAATTAATATTGTAAACTTTGTAAAAACAATATATTTAAAATTGTAAATATTTGAAAAATTAATATAAGTTTGGTGTGAATTTATAATATGAATTTTTAAATTAAGTCTTGTGTGAATTTTTAAAATATGAATTTTTAATTTTATGAATTTCAAAATTTAAGTTTGGTGTGATTTTTTTTAATATTAATTTTGAATTTTATATTTAAATTGTGTGAATTTAAAAATAAAAATTTACTCTATCTCATTAAGTTAAAAATATGATCTTTAAAATTCGTCGTAAGTTGAAGACTAGGTCTTTGAACCGAAATTGCTTTACCCGATGGCGGGACGAGAATTTTTATTATCATTATTTTTAAGCTTATTGATTTAAAGTATGCCAAAAAAAAAAAAAAAAAAAAATTAAAAAATCCAAAAATCTAAGCTTTTAAAACAATCGCTTGAAAATGACAAAATTTTAAAATTTTGTCGAGGGACGGACTAGGGCATCGTCCCGAAACGACCTCGTCCTAAAAAGAAACAAAATTTTTAAAATTTTATTTAATTCTATGTTTTAAAAGTAAAAGGTTTTAAAAAAAAAAAAAAAAAAAAAAAAAAAAAAACTGGATTTCAACCCCATGCGACTCGCATGGGGGAAAGGCATAATCCATGCGAGTCGCATGGCCACAGAAAACTGGTCAGGTTCAAAAGCTCAGTCGATCTGTTTTTCTTTCACAACACACATACACAAACACGAAAATCTCTCAAAACTCTCTCAATTTTTCACCAAAATTCACCAAATTTCTTGCAAAACTTCACAACAATCATGCCTAGATTCAGTAGTCTCAACCCCTTCAGGAGAACGGTAAAGATTTCACCCCTAATCTCTTTAAATTCGAATTATGTGTGTTCTTGAGCCATTTTACCTAATTTAATTTTTGTTAATTTTTAGTGAAATTAGTGTTAAATTGATGTTATATTATGCATGTATATCCTAGATAGAAGCTATTTAACATGAATTGAAGCTAAAAACTTCAAATTTTTAAGAATCTAGGGTTTGTGTTCTTGAGCAATTTGGGGCTTTTTGATATAAACAGGTTATGGCCGATTTTGGTCATGAATTGTTGCTAAATTAAGTAGTGTAACATGTTTAGGTAGTTAATTGATCCAAACTTTGAGCCTAAACATGTTTTTGAGAATTAAAGTGGACTTTTTAAGTCTAAAAATTCATGAACTTGGATAATTTGATATAAAGGCCATTTGAAACTTGTTTCATTGCTAGTAGTGATTATTTTGGCATGTTATTTGAGATAAATGCTTATGAACTTGATGTACATTTTTCGTATATGCTTATTTGACAAAGTGTAGACTTGACAAAAATATGAAAATGAGCACTAGTTTGATTTGAATGCCATGTAACAAGTGTTTAATTGCTATAATGATTATTGTTGACATGTTTAAGAGTTTAAATGTGATAAAACATTGTACACATTTTCGTATGTAAAAGTGTAGAATTGTTATTGTTAAGAAAATGTGTATAAAATGTGTTATGAATTGAACATGTCATCATAATTGTTTCAAGTTATTATTTTGCTAACACTAATGCATATTTGGATGCACAAATTTTGTGTTTAATGTGTTTTGCAGAGAAATACAGATACGGACGGTGCATCATCGTCCAGACAACCAGAGCCCGAACCGGAAATGTTTTATGAACAAGAACAACATATGCAACAAGAAGAAGAACAACATGAGGATCAACATATTCCATATCACGATCAAGATCAATTATTCATGAATCAGTTTCGTCAATTCGCTCCACATCAAATGATTCTGAGCTTAGACATTAATGAAGATCAGTTACACCCAAATCTGAGATTTGATCGATGTTGGATAGAGTATCCAGATTATCAAAAGAACATGCACATTCTCTACTTTAAGGTTGTTGAAATGCCAAGGGCAATTGACTGGGTACCTTTGGAAACAGTTGACCTTGCCGAACCGATTCGGGAATTATTGGTGCAAAGGTATGGTAATTCTCAGTTTAACGATTGGATGCGCCTATTTTCCATTCGTAGAACCATATATAGGGAATGGTGTATAGAATTACTTAGTACTATTAAGTTAAACAGTGATGTTAGGAGGATAGATGATAGAAGCTTTATTAGATTTCTGTTAGGTGGACGCATGTACAGAATGTCCATGATAGATTTAGCCAGGGCCTTACAGATTTACACCCCTGCTGAACTTTTGAGCCCCGACTGTAATAGCCTGATTGCCCAAGGAGAAAGGATAGATAGGGAATTTGATATTAACGCCGTCTGGAGGCGTATGTCCCACTTTAATGAATTTCACGCCAGTGGAAATCATACATACTTAGATATAGATAGAGCTGAACTCCGGGTGATTCATAGATTCTTAGCAAACACAATTACACAAAGGGGTAAGAATAAGGAGAAATTGACCGTAAACGATTTGTTCTACCTCAAGTGTATTAGAGACCCGAGGAGTTTCGTTAACATTCCCTATTATGTTGGTTATTATCTCGCTAATGTAGTTTCGGGGATGAAATCGGGGAGTATTATAGGTGGTGGTATTTTCATTACTCTCATTGGAGAGTATTTAGGTGTGGATAAGCACCAAGGGGGTCCAATGAACGAAATAGAGGACGAAGGTGAAACTATAAGTTCAAACCTTTATCACGGTGCAAGGGTATTATTGATGAGACGTGGTCGGGTATATCGATACGAGGGACCTCAGCGACAGGTAGAAAGAGGTTCGGATGACGAAATGGAAGAGGCGAACAACATTATAGGAGTTGTTCGGGAGACTGCTCTTGATTTAGGCGTTCGTATGGAGGATGAATACATGACGAACTATGATAGGCATATGCAGTACGAGGCATGGCAACGTCGGAATGACTACGAGCATTCCCGGCAACGAGAGCATGGCCGATGGGATTATCATCAGCGCCAAATTATAAGCCAGTTGCAGCCTGGCAAGATGTATTATCCGACCCGACCCGCATACTATCCTGCACATCAGCCAGAAATGAGACCACCCTATGATTTATATGATTATGACGCAGCATACCAGTTCACCTATCACCAGCCATGGAACCCTGATCCGAACATGAATTGGGATCCATATCCTAATTTTCCTCCTAACCCGCCTCCTGATGAGTAGAGATAAGTTGGTAATTTTTATTTTTATTTTAAACACTTAACATTTTATTACGTTTATGTAATGTTTGATATTCTTATTATTATTGTGTACTAATATTTTTCTTATAGTTTGAAAGTGGGATGCCAAAGTTCCATTTCAAATTGCATGTATGATTATATTTGTATTGTATGTATTCTATTTTATGCACAAAACAGGGTAAAACAACGCGTTTTCAAAGACTGGCATTAAGTTCAGCAAAAGCAAGTAATTTTTGACGACAATGATGCAAAATATATGTGAAATAACAACAAGACGGAATGAACAAATGACGTGCACCATTTATCATTCAAACAATCAAACGACAATATGTTTGAAACTTTGGTAAAATTTAATCATTTTTCTGCGATAATCACCCTCAATAATTTAAATTATTTCTGATTTCTTGCAAATGAGGGCATTGCAAGATCTTAAGTGTGGGAAGGGGTTAAATTCTTTCGGATTTTAAAATTTTTTTTTAAACACTTGGTTACCATTAAAAATGCTAGTAACGCAGTAGTTGTGTTAGAATCTAGTGCTCTCCGATAACAAGGAACAGCCCTAGTCTTATATACTGACTACCCACTTCTAGTAAATTTTTCAAAATTTTTAACAAAATGGATTCAAAATCATGTTTATACATATTTATGAACGATTAAAACTAGGTCATTGAGCCGAAATTATCGTTACCTCGGAAAGGACATAAATTGAGAAACAACCAAAACGTTAGAATTCATTTAATAAGAATGGAATAGAGGACGATAAAAAGGAAAATAAAAGCCAAGTGTGGGAAAATTTACCAAGTTATTTTAAACATATGTCACATATATCTGTAACAAATAACTGAAAATACTTTTGCTTTGGACTAAACTAAACTGTTTTACCCGATGAAAGAAAAGAAGAGATGGATCTACACGATGAATCAATTCCATCATTAAAAGGAAGTAAAGTCTTCCGAAAAAGAAACGCGCTTCTTGATTTAGGTCATGAAGTTGTCGTCCAGACCAGCTGTAGGTTGACGAAAAATCTAGAAAAGTCATCACTAAAATCAGCAGGAAATCCACGGACCTCAGCATTAAACAGGGTCGCCAAGTGGTCAGATTTATCCTAACCATGAGAAGGCTTTATCTCGTACAATGGGGAGGCACCGTGCAAATTAGCTGGATAAGACTAATGAATCAGATCCCCAGAAAGGATAATCTCCTTAAAGATTAAAAATCAGCTTTTAAGCCTGATATTACTCAATCCTTGAGATTGACCTTAAAGATTGAGAATTCAAACTCATGAAATTCAATGATATCTAAACTCGAGCTTGAACGAGAAAATATTTTGATCAAAACTACAAACCGATTTGTTTTCTGAAAATCCATTTTCAATGCGTTCATTACCATTGAACGTAAAATCCTAGGAATTCACCTAGAATTCATTAGGTCACCTGAACTAAATCGGGTGTCAACCGTAAGAACGGTGGTTGCATAGCATGGTCGGAGACAGGACCTTGTGCCAGACCGAAAAATCATAGGATGATCTTTACTATCGCTCCTACCAAGGATAGTTCTAGCATCCGACACGTTTAATAAGACCATAATCATCTGCATGTCATAGGACATTGCCTTAACAGTTTCTTGTTCATCGCTTTCCTTTACAACCGGACGGTAGTTTACCGAAAGGTAATATACGGAACAAGTAAAGTGGATGTGTGCTTTCCGATACCGGGATAGCAGTGGATTACACGAACCTAAAAGTTTTAGCCAAACTATTGATCCACAAATATATTTTGCAACACCGATGGTGGATTAAATCAGAAAACTTATCTAGGGTAAAATCTAGCTTGAATTTTCAAAAGATCAAATGTTTTCATAAAGATCCAATTTCCTTAAGGATCTAAATTTTTATAGTCATGTGGGACTGTAAACCGCCTTTCAAATGTGCACTTTGCTTTGGAAACCGAAAGTAAATCGGCTATTTGATTGCCAGTGTCGTTGACCTAAACCCGAGGCAACCATAAAAAGACACACCCACCTTTAACCACATCGTTACTACCATTGTTCATACCGCCGTATTGAAGTCACTGATGTACAAAGTGTGAAGAATAAAGAAGTGATTCAAGTGTTTCAAGACTATATTGCTTGAGGACAAGCAACGCTTAAGTGTGGGAATATTGATAATGCCAAAAATGAACACATATTTTATAGCATTATTCCTCAGGAAAGACAAGATTTTAGTTGCAATTGTTCAAATTACAAGCGATATTCGTTTAAATATTAAAAAGAGAAGATAAAAGGCAAATTCGACAAATTGAAGACAAAAAGGTCCAAAGAGCTAAAAAGTACAAGATACAATTAAAAAGGTTCAAAATATTGATGAGGAACGTCTCAAAATGACAAGAGTACAAGTTACAAGACGCAAAGTACGCGATTTAAAATAATACGCGAGGACGTCCGAAAATCCGGAACCGGGGCCTGAGCCTAGAAGAAACGCCCGACGCAACGGACTAAAAATATCTACTCAACTATGCATATAAATATAATATAATATATAAATAATTATTAAAATTATTTATATATTTATATTATTTATTTATTATGTCGGCAAGCAATCAGATAAAAGAATGTGAGCTGTCATCACCAGCCATGCGACTCGCATGGCAGGAAGGGTAAGCCCATGCGAGTCGCATGGCTTACTTTTCCAGGCCACCTTCTATATAAAGCGAGTTCGTGATTCAGTTTGATGTACACCATAATATCTATCTCCCTCTATCTCAAACATATGATATAAATAAATATTTATAATTTTAATTTTAATTAATAATAATAATAAGGTTATGTTAAGGAATGTTGTAAGGGTGTAAGTCGAAATTCTGTCCGTGTAACGCTACGCTATTTTTAATCATTGTAAGTTATGTTCAACCTTTTTATATTAATGTCTCGTAGCTAAGTTATTATTATGCTTATTTAAAACGAAGTAATCATGATGTTGGGCTAATTACTAAAATTGGGTAATTGGGCTTTGTACCATAATTGGGGTTTGGATAAAAGAACGACACTTGTGGAAATTAGACTATGGGCTATTAATGGGCTTTATATTTGTTTAACTAAATGATAGTTTGTTAATGTTAATATAAAGATTTACAATTGGGCGTCCCTATAAATTACCATATACACTCGATCGGACACGATGGGCGGGGTATTTATATGTACGAATAATCGTTCATTTAACCGGACACGGGAATGGATTAATAGCCACTAGAATAATTAAAACAGGGGTGAAATTACATTCAAGGGTAATTGGTGTAATTGTTAACAAAGTAGTAAAACCTTGGTTTACACGCAGTCGATAACCTGGTGTATTCATTAAACAAAGTATTAAAACCTTGTTACAATTCGAATCCCCAATTAGTTGGAATATTTAACTTCGGGTATAATAATAATTTGACGAGGACACTCGCACTTTATATTTATGACTGATGGACTGTTATGGACAAAAACCAGACGGACATATTAAATAATCCAGGACAAAGGACAATTAACCCATGGGCATAAAACTAAAATCAACACGTCAAACATCATGATTACGGAAGTTTAAATAAGCATAATTCTTTTATTTCATATTTAATTTCCTTTATTTTATATTTAATTGCACTTCTAATTATCGCACTTTTATTTATTGTTATTTAATCGCACTTTTAATTATCGTACTTTTTAATTATCGCAAGTTTATTTTATCGCACTTTTATTATTCGCAATTTCATTATCGTTATTTACTTTACGCTTTAAATTAAGTCTTTTATTTATTAGGTTTTAACTGCGACTAAAGTTTTAAAATCGACAAACCGGTCATTAAACGGTAAAAACCCCCCTTTATAATAATTATATTACTTATATATATGTTTGTATTTTTATAAAAGTAAACTAATATAGCGTTGAGCTTTGTTTAAAAAAAAAGATTCCCTGTGGAACGAACCGGACTTACTAAAAACTACACTACTGTACGATTAGGTACACTGCCTATAAGTGTTGTAGCAAGGTTTAAGTATATCCATTCTATAAATAAATAAATATCTTGTGTAAAATTGTATCGTATTTAATAGTTTTTCCTAGTAAAATATAAACTATTTCGTATACACCTCGCATAACATCAGTAGACAAGGGCAAGGGGGTTGTTGGGCACTAGGTGTCCCTTGATGATGTTATGTTGGAGCTTTTGAAAGTTGGCCTAGCGTTTTGGGTAGTTTAGTCTCAAACCATGCTCGATGTGTTGTTTGGTTTAAAACCATCATTTTTGTATTGGTCAAACTTGTATCACATTCGTTAATGGCCTTTGTGCCTTTTGTAAACACTAAACTTGTTGTATGTTTTAACGAAACGTGTGGAATGGTTTACATATTTAATTGGCGCGTAAATGTGTATTATTTTAAAAAAAAATATTTATCGTATGGAATGCGGGTTGGGTTGTTTCAAGTGGTATCAGAGCATGGTCTAAGGGATTTAGGCGACTTGAGATAGGTGCCTAGACTTAGACTTTATTGTGCATGCACTTTTATGCGGGACTTGTAGGACTTTGGGTCTAATCGGGAATTGTTAGTACTTTGGTTTATGTGAACTAACCTCGTGCTAATTGATTTGTGTTGTGTTTAGCAATCATCAAGCGAGATGGACGTTGTACTAGCAAGTTAATGCGACGTGCTCGCGTAACAATGATTAGCTACCATTGCTACGGGTGCAAATCGTGTCAAACAAGTAATGTACGACGATTGTTGAGTAAGATGGAGAAGTGTGGGGTATATGTATATGCATACGTGTTATGTCCTTTTGTTTCGTTTGTTGTTTAATCTTTTCCGTTTTATAGAATGAAGATGAGAAACGGACACGACACCGAAAATGGGGGCACTAGTGAGGACGCCGAGTTGACGGCCAAGATTGAGGCCATTCTTAAAAGTCAAAAGGCGGAGTACCTTGTGGATATCAAGAAGATGTTCCTAGACTCAATTGACGAGCAATTGGTCAATGTAGTCAAAGAACAAGTTAAGGCCGTCCTACATGAAGATAATGTGGGAAGACGTGACTTTTTCTATAAGAACTTTAAGGATGCTCAACCACCTACTTTTGAGAGCGAAAGAGACCCGTTAAAGAGTGCCCAGTAGATCTTCGATATGGAGGGGGCCTTTCGAACTTGTGAATGCCCGATTGATAAAAAGACAAGGTATGGTTGTAGCATGCTAAGAGGTGATGCGAAGCTATGGTGGGATGCAAAAATCCAAGTTTATGGCGAGGAACAATGCATGGATTTTACTTGGGATGAGTTCAAAACGGAGTTCTTCCAAGAGTACTGAACTTCGTCCGATCTTACTAGGCTTAAGGACGAGTTACGTTCCTTGAGGCAAGGGTCGATGGATTTGAACACTCTCAAATCCGTGTTTTTGTCCAAAACTCAATTTTGCCCGAAGTATGTCGGGAATGATAAAATGTTGAAGGAAGACTTTTACCGAATCTTGAATGATAATTATCAAGAGAAGATAAGCGTGAATGTGGTGAAGAGTTTTGATGAGTTGTTTGATATGGCCAAAGGTTTCGAGTCGATCATCTTGAGAAAGAGTGGCTTTACCTTCGGCAAAAAGAAGTTTGAAGCTACTAGTCATTCGAACTTTTCTAACAAGAAGCACAAGAAGGGCTTCGAGAGTGTTGGTAGTGTTAAGAAGGGTGCTTCCGGTGATTTTACTTATGCTTGCTACAATTGTGGGCAAAGGGGGCACATGGCTCGAGAGTGCCCGAAACAATCAACCACAACCAAGCTCACTTGTTTTAATTGCGGTAAAGAAGGGCATAAGAGGCCGGAGTGTCCCGACTTGCGGGGTGATCATGTTAAGAGGTTAGAGAAGGCAGCGGGCACGACTAAGGGGCGGAATTATTTGATGACCAATGATGAGGCCAGACATTCCAATGAAGTTGTCTCAGGTACTTTCATGGTTAACTCTAACCCGACAAAGATATTATTTGATAGCGGTGCTAATTTGTCTTTTGTATCGCCTCGAATTGTGTCTAAGCTTAACAAACCGCTAGCTAAGTTAAGTCATCCGGTAGAAGTTGAAATAGCGGATGGTAAGACGGTGCTAGGGGTTGATGTGTGTAAAGATTGTAATGCTGTGTTTGGTACCGAAACGTTTAAAATCGATCTCATTCCGATGACTTTGGGTGAGTTTGATATTGTTGTTGGCATGGATTGGCTCGATCATTATAGAGCCGATATTGCATGCCATGACAAGCTCATTCGTGTGAAAACCCCAAGTGGGGGAGAGTTGATTATTCACGGTGATAAACGAAAAAGACTCGTACCATTATGCACTTATGCACGGGCACGACGTTTTCTCAAGAGTGGTGGTGTATGTTATCTTGCTTATGTAGTGGATACTCGTGATGAGCCACCACCCATTCGTAAAATTCCAGTGGTTATTGAATACATTTTTTCGGATGAGTTACCGGGTGTTCCGGCGGAAGGACAAGTAGAATTTCCCATTGAGTTAGTTTCGGGAGCTACTCCCATTGATAAAACTCCTTATCGTTTAGCGTCGACGGAAAGGCAAGAGTTGTTAAATCAAACCCAAGAGTTGCTTGAGAAGGGTTTCATTCGATCGAGCTCCTCGCCATGGGGTGCCCCGGTCTTGTTTGTGAAAAAGAAAGATGGAAGTATGTGGATGTGCATCGATTATAGGGAGTTGAATAAAGTGACGATCAAGAATCGTTATCCATTGCCTCGGATTGACGATTTGTTTGACCAACTCCAAGGTGGAACGTATTTTTCTAAGATTGACTTACGGTCCGGCTATCATCAAGTGCGGGTCCGTGAGGAAGACATAGAGAAAACGGCTTTTCGAACGCGTTATGGGCATTATGAGTTTGTAGTTATGCCTTTTGGTCTTACGAATGCACCGGCGGCATTCATGGATCTTATGAATTGAGTGTGCCAACCTATGTTGGACAAGTCGGTAATTGTGTTCATCGACGACATACTTGTTTATTCTAAGAGTATGAAGGAACATGAGCACCATTTGCGTGAAGTGTTGAAGACATTGCGGAAGGAGAAGTTGTATGCAAAATTCTCCAAATGTGAATTTTGGCTAAGGGAAGTTCAATTCCTTGGCCATATTGTGAATCGAGAAGGAATTCAAGTGGACCCGGGGAAGATAGAAACGGTGAAGAGTTGGGGACAACCGACTATGCCTATGGAAATCCGAAGCTTTCTCGGATTGGCCGGTTATTATCGTCGGGTTATCCAAGACTTTTCTAAGATTGCTTCTCCTTTGACGAAGTTAACAAGGAAGAATGTAAGGTTCAATTGGGAAAACGAGCAAGAAATTGCTTTTCAATTGTTGAAAGAGAAGTTGTGTCAAGCTCCGGTGTTAGTGTTGTCGGAAGGGGTAGAAGACATGACGGTTTATTGTGATGCTTCTTTAAATGGGCTCGGGTGTGTTTTGATGCAAAGAGGTAAAGTCATCGCTTACGCCTCTCAACAATTAAAGGAACACAAAAAGAGATACCCAACACATGATCTTGAATTGGCGGCGGTGGTTCATGCGTTGAAAATTTGGCGCCACTACTTGTATGGTGTCAAGTGTACGATTTATTCGGACCATCAGAGTTTGAAACATCTCTTTACTCAATGAGATTTGAATTATCGTCAACGTAGGTGGATGGATGTGGTAAAGGATTATGATTGTGAGATACTTTACCATCCGGGAAAGGCGAACGTGGTCGCAGACTCCTTGAGTCGAAAGAGTCAACATCCGGCGATACGAGTAGGATCGTTACGCATGATTATTACCAACGATTTCCTTGTAAAGCTTGGTGAGGTTCAAATAGAAGCGTATGTTCACAACAAGCATGAAGAGCGGATTATGGGGCAAACGGAGTTCATTACTATGGGCTCGTGTGGTTTGTTGTCATTTCAAGGAAGAGTGTGGGTACCTAAGATGGGTGGTAACCGACAAGTGCTACTAGATGAAGCACATAAGTCAAAGTATTCCATTCATCCGGGTGCAACAAAGATGTACTATGATTTGAAGAAAGATTATTGGTGGCCCGGTATGAAGCGTAATGTGGTTAAGTATGTTGAGCAATGCGTCACGTGTTTGCAAGTCAAGGCCGAACACCAAAAGCCGTACGGTAAGTTACAACCCTTGGAAGTCCCGAAATGGAAATGGGAGCACATTACCATGGACTTTATTACCAAATTACCAAAGACGGCAAGAACCCAATACGATACGATTTGGGTGATTGTTGATAGATTGACGAAAAGTGCTTTGTTTCTTCCCATTCGGGAAACGATATCATCGGAGACTTTATCCAAGTTGTTTATCAAGGAGGTGATATCGAGACATGGGGTTCCTATATCTATTGTTTCGGATAGAGATACTCGTTTTACGTCCCGGTTTTGGAACAAGTTTCATGAAGATATGGGTACTCAATTGAAAATGAGCACGGCGTATCATCCTCAAACGGACGGTCAAACCAAGCGTACGAACCAAACGTTAGAGGATATGTTAAGGGCGTGTATTATTGATTTTGGTGGAAGTTGGGATGAGCACTTACCCTTGGTGGAATTCTCATACAACAATAGTTACCACACTAGTATTGGAATGCCACCTTATGAGATGCTCTATGGGCGTAGGTGTCGAACTCCCATTTGTTAGGGAGAAGTGGGTCAACAAGAAATCAGAAGTTCCGATTTGGTCTTGGAGACGAATAGTAAGATTGAAATGATTCGGGCTCGACTTAAAGCGGCACAAGATAGACAAAAGTCTTATGCCGATAAAGGTAGGAGAACGATTGAGTTTCAAGAAGGTGACATGGTGATGCTTAAGGTTTCTCCATGGAAGGGTGTCATTCAGTTTCGAAAGCGAGGAAAGTTAGCTCCTCAGTTTATTGGTCCTTTCAAGGTTTTGGCACGTGTTGGTGAGGTTGCTTATCGACTAGAGTTACCCGAAGAACTTGCTGGAATCCATAACACGTTTCATGTTTCCCATCTTCGTAAGTGTCTTGCGGATGACTCGACTTGGGTGCCTTTAGATGAGATTACGTTGAATAACAAGCTAGAGTATGCGGAAGAACTGGTTGCAATCCTTGATGAGAAGGTTAAGATGTTGCGGAACAAGGAAGTTAGAACTTTCAAGGTGCAATGGTGACATCGAAAGGGTTCCGAGTTTACATGGGAATCCGAAGTGTTTGTCTTGGTCTATCTTCTGGCTTGTCATGCGGCTTGGATCGCGAGGACGCGCTCCGATTAAAGTGGGGGAGAGTTGTAACATCCCGTTTTTCCCGTACGTATTGAAAGGTACATACTTAATCATTTGTACGTTTGCAACTAGCTAGATTATGCGTAAATGTATGAATATATGTGTAGATAAATATATATGTATACTTGATAATGTGTGCATATGTAAGTCTATATGTGGGGTTTGATAGCGTTTAGTCTTGTGAGACTGTTGTGGAAGGCTAGGTGAATATAGGATGCGAGTTTGGAATGTACAAATTAAATAAAGTAGAAATTTGGTTAAGTTGGTCGAGCTGCCCAGATACAGCGTTAGGCCGCGCCGCGACAAAGTGGTCCGCGCCGCGGCAAAGCAAGCAAACCAGGAACAGAAGTTGAGTTAAGAAGGGTCAATTTTTATGTTGTATGTCGCGCCGCGACGAACCGGCCGCGCCGCGGCAATTCTGCTGGACAGGTTCCGAACTTAGATCTTTTTAAGAGATTTTGAAGGGCAATTTGGTAATTTAACGTATGGATCAGATTGGAGCATTAAATCTGCACCACTAGTTCATTTAATTCAAATTCTTTTCCCTTTTCTTTTTATTTTCTCTCCCAAAACTTAAAACCCAATTGAATTAAAGGTGAGATTTGAGAGTGAAGGATTGAGGGTTGATCTTTGGAGCAAGAATTAAAGTTGTTCCTCTTGTCTCTAGCTACCTGTTGATAGTCTCAGTAAGTTCTAACTCTAAATTTGGTTAATGGCTAGGGTTTTGGTTACTAGAGACTTGTATGACCCATTTGGGGTTAAAATGGGTGAACTTGGGTTATGTGGGTGAAAGGAAATCTTAAATAGCTATAACCTAGGGTTTGGCCTTATGATTTAAGATTTGTAAGTATTAATGGTGTTGTTAAGTTTTAAAACACTTGTTTAATGTTGAAAGAGTGTTAAAATGGGTCAAAAGGGGTAATGTTGACCTATTTTGGGTGAAATGGGTATGAATTACCCTAAGTTGCGATTAATTAATGTTAGTAGACTTAAATCACTAGCTTTAGTGATTTAATATGAGGCTTGGCCATTTATGGGCGGTTTTGAGGTAGTTGAGCTATTTAATGCAAATGGGTCATTAAATGCTCAAGTGATATGTAGTGTGGTAAGTTCCACTAGTTGTGTAATTAAATGTGTACTTATGTATTAGGTACGTTGCCTTGAAGTTTCGGAAGTACATAATCATCACCGAAGTGTTAAGGTGAGTGGAATAATTATATGCGTGCATATATGATGTATTTATTTGTGTAGTTGAGTTGTGAAGTGTCGACGTGTTAAGACACCACTCCTCACGTGGCGAGTGAAGTGTCGATGTGTTAAGACACCATTCGGGAGTGAAGTATCGATGTGTTAAGATGCCACTCCGAGAGATGTAACGAGTGAAGTGTCGATGTGCTAAGACACCACTCGGGGTGAAGTGTCGAAGTGTTAAGGCACCACCCGGGGTGAAGTATCGACGTGTTAAGATGCCACCCGTGGGGTTAGTGTACGAAGTGTTAAGTGCACTAATGGTTGTTATGAACTCCGACGGTCTTTAAACACCGTTCCCTCGTTCTTTTGGTTAACCATGGTTGTGTGTGTGTGGTTTGTAGCATATTATATTGTTTAAACTATATGCTATTGTTATGCTAGCTCGTATGGTGGAAGGTTTAGTGTTATACTTATGATGGTATGATTACTTAAAATACTAGCATGTATGCGGTAAATGCGTAAGTGATTGCAAGTAAGTAGGTTGTATATGTAAACGTATAATTGTTGCACTCACTAAGCATTAGCTTACCCCTCTCGTTGTTTATCTTTTTAGATGCAGGTGTGGACAAGGGCAAGGGGGTTGTTGAGCACTAGGTGTCCCTTGATGATGTTATGTTGGAGCTTTTGGAAGTTGGCCTAGCATTTTGGGTAGTTTAGTCCCAAACCATGCTCGATGTGTTGTTTGGTTTAAAACCATCATTTTTGTATTGGTCAAACTTGTATCACATTCGTTAATGGTCTTTGTGCCTTTTGTAAACACTAAACTTCTTGTATGTTTTAACGAAACGTGTGGAATGGTTTACATATTTAATTGGCGCGTAAATGTGTATTATTTTAAAAAAAAAAATTATCGTATGGAATGCGGGTTGGGTTGTTTCAAAATCCCCCTTTTATAATAATAATACTAACTATATATATTTTTGTATTTTTACAATTATAAGTTAAAACTAATATAGCGTTAAGCTTGTTTAAAAGATCCCTGTGGAACGAACCGGACTTACTAAAAACTACACTACTGTACGATTAGGTACACTGCCTATAAGTGTTGTAGCAAGGTTTAGGTATATCCATTCTATAAATAAATAAATATCTTGTGTAAAATTGTATCGTATTTAATAGTATTTCGTTGTAAAAAATAATACTATTTCCTAGTACCCCTCGCACACATCAAGTATTTTTGGCGCCGCTACCGGGGAACTTCTTGCTTAAACGCCGGAAGCGAAACGCTATATATATATAAAAAAAAGATTTTTATTAATTTTTAGTTTACTTTTATAAAAATACGCTTTTGTAAAAATACGTTTAAATATTCAAAAATATAAAAAGAAAAACAAAAAATATATATATATTTAAGAGTTTGTTAAATATATAAGTTTTATAAAGTTTCTTTATTTTTATTTTAGTTTTTAAAATTAAATTTTTATTTAAGTTATATAAATATTATATATATATATATATATATATTTAAAACAGAAAACTGAAAAAAAAATATAAAAACCACGAGGCCCGGTACTGTAGCAGCCCAACTCTGGCCCGAAACCCTAGCTCATGCGATCGCATGAGCCCGAAGGCAAAACTTCATGCGATCGCATGATCGTACCTGACACGCCATAGTTTGACCTAATCCAGCATTAATTACGGAGTATATTATTATTATTATTATTTAATTAAACCCTAATTAGGTATTTATTTATTTATTATTTAGTTTAGTTTTATTAATTAATTTGTATTATTTAGTTTAATTAGTTTTAATAAATTATAAAATTAATAGTTTTATAAAATAAATAATATAAAAATAACATTTTTATAAAAATTGTACTTTTTACAACGTTTAGTATATTTTTATATTTTGTATCTTTTTATTCGTTTTAGCGTAAGATTTATATTTTTCGTTCGTATTTAGTTTTAAGTCATAGTTTTTGCCATAGTTATTTTTATTTTTAGGCTTTACCGTAAAATCCCTTAAGTGCTTTTTCTTTAGACTAAGATTTAGGTGCTTTAGAATTTTGCGACGCCGTTTTTATATTTTAGTACCTTTCTAAGTTATTGCCATTTGGGATATAGTTTTTCTTTTAAGCTTTAATATTTTTAGACGCAACTTTTAATTCTTAGTTTTTAGTTCATTTTTAAGTTTCGACGCGCTACTTTCTTATTTTTATTTTTCGACGCCTATTATTTTTAGACCTTTTATTTTTCGACGTTTTTCGACGCGTTCTTTTTCTTTCTTATTTCTCTACACTCTAGTTTTTAGGACATAGAATTTTCTATTTCTTCTCTAAATTTCTTTAAATTTCAACGAAAAATTATTTTAAGTGGTTAAATTAATAGACATCCATTTTCTGGTTCGTAGTAATAGTTGGATTTATACGTGGACCGGGTTATTGGAGCCAAACAGTACTCAATTATATTGAGACCAAACGAATCTTGCCCCTCTGCTGCATCTTTGGCTATTCAAAACGTGGGCAAAATCAGAAAAGTCTATTAATTTGATAACTTATATAATTTTTCTTATTTTTATAACTAATAGGATATTCAGTGAATGCACCGAGCAAAACGTTCACCACCTTTTGTACGTTCACCACCTGTAACTCGAACAAGACATCTAGCAAATATTGTCGCCGTTGATTTTTATTTAGAATCGTCATCCAGTCGACCAAGTATTCCAATTCAAATTTTCGATAATCTATTTTTTGAACCCGACCTCACAATTGAGAATCCGGAAGATATTCAGGGACAATTCATAGATCCTGAACCATTAATCTTTCCTCCAGAACCACCAATCATTCAAACAGAAATTGTTGAGGAACCAACCATTAAATCAGAATCCTCTAGTGATTCAGATTCAACAAATTCAATCATGGAAAATCTGGAACCTCTAAGTATGGAAGACCGAATGCGAGCTAAACGTACTGGCCAAGGTCACGCAATTACTCAACCTGACATTAATGTGCCAGATTATGAAATCAAAGGACAAATCCTACACATGGTAACTAATCAATGCCAATTTAGTGGTGCACCGAAGGAAGATCCAAATGAACATCTTTGTACTTTTAATAGGATCTGTACTTTATTTAAAATTCGAGAAGTTGAGGATGAACAGATATATCTCATGTTATTTCCCTGGACTTTAAAGGGAGAAGCCAAAGATTGGTTAGAATCGTTACCTGAAGGGGCAATTGATACATGGGATGTTTTAATTGAAAATTTTCTTAAACAATTCTTTCCGGAATCTAAAGCCGTAAGACTTCAAGGAGAAATTGTTACGTTCACGCAAAAGCCAAATGAAACTCTATATGAGGCGTGGACAAGATTTGGAAAGTTGTTAAGAGGATGTCCGCAACATGGTTTAGACACTTGTCAAATAGTACAAATATTCTACCAAGGATGCGACATCACTACAAGGAAAGACATCGATATAGCAGCTGGTGGTTCCATTATGAAGAAAACCGCAACTGATGCTTACAAAATTATTGATAACACTGCTTCCCACTCACATGAGTGTCACCAAGAAAAAGATATCGTTAGATCATCTAAAGCAGCTAGAGCCGATTCTAGCCATGACTTAGATTCCATTTCCGCAAAGATAGATGCTGTCGAGAGACGAATGGAAAAGATGACTAAGGATATACACTCAATACGAATTAGTTGTGAGCAGTGTGGAGAACCACATTTGACAAAAGATTGTCTCAGTATTGAACTAACAATGGAACAAAGAGAGAATGTTTCATACATAAACCAAAGGCCTGGAAATAATTATCAGAATAATTATCAACCGCCAAGACCAATTTACAATCAAAATCAGAACTATAACCTAAATGTTCCATACAACAACCAACAAGGTCCTAGCAATCAACAAGTATCCAATAATACTTACAATCAGCAAAGACCTATTTTTCAAAACAAACCACCACAAACCGATGATAAAAAGCCAAATTTAGAAGATATGATGTCAAAGCTAGTTGAATCTCAAACTCAGTTTTTCACATCTCAGAAACAAACGAATGAACAAAATGCTCAAGCATTTAGAAATCAACAAGCTTCTATTCAAAATCTGGAACAAGAAGTGAGCAACCTAGCAAGTTTGATAGGTGAAAGAAAACCAGGAAGTTTACCTTGTGATACAAATGCTAACCCCAGGAATGAAACAGCTAAAGCCATTACCACAAGAAGTGGTATTACACTTAAACCACCTGAAATACCTGTAATTTCTGATGAAGCTATTCCTACTCCACAAGAACCACAACCTGAGCAAGAAAAGGAAACAGAACCGGTAGTTGAAAAGGTTAATGAAGATAACACAGTTAAGGCTAAACCTTAGGTTAAACCATACCAACCACCACTTCCTTATCCAAGTAAAATGAGAAAATAGAGACTTGAAGCCGAGCAATCCAAATTCTTGGATATGTTTAAACAAATAAATGTAAATCTTCCTTTCATTGATGTGATTTCAGGAATGCCTAGATATGCTAAATTCTTGAAAGATCTAATCACGAATAGAAAGAAAAAGGAAGAACTCTCGGCTGTTACTATGAACGCTAATTGTTTTGCAGTGTTGTTGAATAAGATACCAGAAAAATTATCAGATCCAGGAAGTTTCACAATTCCATGTTTTCTGGGTAGTCTTAGTTCAATAGAAGCATTGGCAGACTTAGGTGCTAGTATAAATCTAATGCCGTATTCACTATACGCTAAACTAGACCTTGGAGAATTGAAACCAACACGAATAAGTATATAACTAGCAGATAGATCAGTAAAATATCCTAGAGGGATAATGGAGAACATGCTAGTTAAAGTTGGTACTTTAGTATTTCCAGTAGATTTTGTTATTCTGGACATGGAAGAAGATTCTCGAGTTCCTCTCATATTAGGAAGACCATTCTTAAACACGGCCAAAGCAATAATAGATGTGTTTGGTAAGAAACTGACCCTAAGTATAGAGGACGAGAGTGTTACCTTTTCAGTTGATAGAGCAATGCAACAACCGCAATCTGCAGATGATACATGTTATTATATTCAAACTATAGATTCACATGTAGAATTGTTAGAAGAATTTCCAGAATTACAAGGAACAGGAGAATGTTCTTTAGGATAAGGAACTGAACCAAATGATGAAACTGAAATGTTAGCTACACTTATGGCTAATGGATATGAACCAACAACAGAAGAAATTCAAATGCTAAAAGAAGAAGACAGATATCGATATAAATCATCGATAGAAGGACCACCGACATTAGAGTTAAAGCCACTTCCAAACCATTTGTAATATGCTTATTTACATGGTGAATCTGAATTACCTGTAATAATATCGTATTCTCTTACTGAAAATGAAAAATCTCAACTCATTACTGTTCTAAAAGCTCATAAACCAGCTATTGCATGGAAAATTCATGATATTAAAGGAATAAGTCCTTCGTATTGCACACATAAATTCTTATGGAAGAAGGTCATAAAACGAGAATATGAATGAAGAGGAATTCCGTACTTTTCTAGCTTCAAACATAGCCGCAGTACAGGCTGCGCTACATACCAACAATAGCCTTGGATCTAGCAGTACAGGAAATCGTGTAGGATGCACCTATAAAGAATTCACTGCCTGCAAACCTTTGGAATTTGATGGAACCGAAGGACCGATTGGATTGAAACGGTGGACCGAGAAGGTCGAATCGGTGTTTGCCATAAGTAAGTGTACTGAAGAGGACAAAGTGAAGTACGCTACGCATACCTTCACAGGTTCTGCGTTAACATGGTGGAATACCTATCTAGAGCAAGTGGGACAAGATGATGCTTACGCACTACCGTGGTCAGCATTCAAGAACTTGATGAATGAGAAGTACCGCCCCAGAACCGAGGTCAATAAGCTCAAGACAGAACTTAGAGGGTTACGAACCCAAGGATTTGATATTACCACGTACGAAAGACGATTCACAGAATTGTGCCTATTGTGTCCGGGAGCGTTCGAAGATGAGGAAGAGAAGATCGACTCATTTGTGAAAGGATTACCGGAAAGAATCCAAGAAGATATAACTTCACACGAGCCCGCCTCCATACAACAGGCATGTAGAATGGCTCACAAACTAGTGAACCAGATTGAGGAAAGAATTAAAGAACAGACGGCTGAAGAGGCCAATGTGAAGCAAGTCAAAAGAAAGTGGGAGGAAAACGGTGATAAGAATCACCAATACAACAACAACAGCAATTACAATAATAATCGCAACAATTATCCCAACAATCGCAACATCAATCTCAACTACAACAAACGGCCCAACAACAACAACAACAACAACAACAACAACAACAACAACAACAACAACAACAACAACAACAACAACAACAGCAACATCAACTACAACAATTGTCCCAACAACAATAACAATCGCAACAACAACAACAATCAGAAGCAGCCATGCCAAAGGTGTGAAAAGTATCACTCGGGGTTCTGCACCAAATTTTGCAACAAGTGTAAAAGAAATGGTCATAGCGCGGCGAAGTGTGAGGTCTACGGACCAGGGGTTAACAGAACGAAAGGAACAAATGGTGTCGGAACGAGTAATGGCGGAGCAAGTAGTGTCGGAGCAAGTTATGCCAATGTAGTTTGTTATGAATGTGAAAAACCGGGCCACATTATTAGAAATTACCCGAACCAGGAGAACAAGAATGGACAAGGCCGCGAAAGAGTTTTCAATATTAATGCGGCAGAGGCACAGGAAGACCCGGAGCTTGTTACGGGTACGTTTCTTATTGACAACAAATCTACTTATGTTTTATTTGATTCGGGTGCGGATAGAAGCTATATGAGTAGAGATTTTTGTGCTAAATTAAGTTGTCCATTGACGCCGTTGGATAGTAAATTTTTACTCGAATTAGCAAACGGTAAATTAATTTCAGCAGATAATATATGTCGAAATCGAGAAATTAAACTGGGTAGCGAAATATTTAAGATTGATTTGATACCAGTAGAGTTAGAGAGTTTTGATGTAATAGTTGGCATGGACTGGCTGAAGAAGGTGAAAGCAGAGATCGTATGTTATAAAAATGCAATTCGCATTGTACGAGAAGAAGGAGAACCCTTAATGGTGTACGGAGAAAAGGGCAACATGAAGCTACATCTTATTAGTAATTTGAAGGCACAAAAACTAATAAGAAAAGGTTGCTATGCTGTTCTAGCACACGTCGAGAAAGTACAAACTGAAGAAAAGAGCATCAATGATGTTCCCGTCGCAAAAGAATTTCCCGATGTATTTCCGAAAGAATTACCGGGACTACCTCCACATCGATTTGTTGAATTTCAAATAGATCTTGTACCAGGAGCTGCACCAATAGCTCGTGCTCCATATAGACTCGCACCCAGCGAGATGAAAGAACTGCAAAGCCAACTGCAAGAACTATTAGAACGTGGTTTCATTCGACCAAGCACATCACCATGGGGAGCTCCTGTTTTGTTTGTCAAGAAGAAGGATGGTACATTTAGGTTGTGTATTGACTACAGAGAGTTGAACAAACTTACCATCAAAAACCGTTATCCACTGCCGAGAATTGACGACTTATTTGATCAACTACAAGGTTCGTCAGTTTATTCGAAGATCGATTTACGTTCTGGATATCATCAAATGCGAGTAAAGGAGGATGATAATCCAAAAACTACTTTTAGGACGCGTTATGGTCATTACGAGTTTATGGTTATGCCGTTTGGATTGACTAACGCACCAGCTGTGTTCATGGACCTTATGAACCGAGTGTGTGGGCCATATCTTGACAAGTTTGTCATTGTTTTCATCGATAACATACTTATTTACTCAAAGAATGATCAAGAGCACGAAGAACATTTGAGAAAAGTGCTAGAAGTATTGAGGAAAGAAAAACTGTACGCTAAGTTTTCAAAGTGTGCATTTTGGTTGGAAGAAGTTCAATTCCTCGGTCACATAGTGAACAAAGAAGGTATCCAGGTGGACCCGGCAAAGATCGAAACCGTTGAAAAGTGGGAAACCCCAAAAAATCCGAAGCATATACGTCAATTTTTAGGATTGGCTGGTTACTACAGAAGATTCATCCAAGATTTCTCCAAAATAGCAAAACCGTTGACTGCATTAACGCATAAAGGGAAGAAATTTGAATGGAAGGATGAACAAGAGAAGGCGTTTCAATTATTGAAGAAAAAGCTAACTACGACACCTATATTGTCATTGCCTGAAGGGAATGATGATTTTGTGATTTATTGTGACGCATCAAAGCAAGGTCTCGGTTGTGTATTAATGCAACGGACGAAGGTGATTGCTTATACGACTAGACAATTGAAGATTCACGAGCAAAATTATACGACGCATGATTTGGAATTAGGCGCGGTTGTTTTTGCATTAAAGACTTGGAGACACTACTTATATGGGGTCAAAAGTATTATATATACCGACCACAAAAGTCTTCAACACATATTTAATCAGAAACAACTGAATATGAGGCAGCGTAGGTGGATTGAATTGTTGAATGATTACGACTTTGAGATTCGTTACCACCCGGGGAAGGCAAATGTGGTAGCCGACGCCTTGAGCAGGAAGGACAGAGAACCCATTCGAGTAAAATCTATGAATATAATGATTCACAATAACCTTACTACTCAAATAAAGGAGGCGCAACAAGGAGTTTTAAAAGAGGGAAATTTAAAGGATGAAATACCCAAAGGATCGGAGAAGCATCTTAATATTCGGGAAGACGGAACCCGGTATAGGGCTGAAAGGATTTGGGTACCAAAATTTGGAGATATGATAGAAATGGTACTTAGAGAAGCTCATAAAACTAGATACTCAATACATCCTGGAACGGGGAAGATGTACAAGGATCTCAAGAAACATTTTTGGTGGCCGGGTATGAAAGTCGATGTTGCTAAATACGTAGGAGAATGTTTGACGTGTTCTAAGGTCAAAGCTGAGCATCAGAAACCATCAGGTCTACTTCAATAACCCGAAATCCCAGAATGGAAATAGGAAAACATTACCATGGATTTCATCACTAAATTGCCAAGGACTGCAAGTGGTTTTGATACTATTTGGGTAATAGTTGATCGTCTCACCAAATCAGCACACTTCCTGCCAATAAGAGAAGATGACAAGATGGAGAAGTTAGCATGACTGTATTTGAAGGAAGTCGTCTCCAGACATGGAATACCAATCTCTATTATCTCTGATAGGGATGGCAGATTTATTTCAAGATTCTGGCATACATTACAGCAAGCATTAGGAACTCGTCTAGACATGAGTACTGCCTATCATCCACAAACGCTTGAAGACATGCTACGAGCATGTGTTATTGATTTCGGAAACAGTTGGGATCGACATCTACCGTTAGCAGAATTTTCCTACAAAAACAGCTACCATTCAAGCATTGAGATGGCGCCATTTGAAGCACTTTATGGTAGAAAGTGCAGGTCTCCGATTTGTTGGAGTGAAGTGGGGGATAGACAGATTACGGGTCCGGAGATAATACAAGAAACTACTGAGAAGATCATCCAAATTCAACAACGGTTGAAAACCGCCCAAAGTTGACAAAAGAGCTACGCTGACATTAAAAGAAAAGATATAGAATTTGAAATTGGAGAGATGGTCATGCTTAAAGTTGCACCTTGGAAAGGCGTTGTTCGATTTGGTAAACGAGGGAAATTAAATCCAAGGTATATTGGACCATTCAAGATTATTGATCGTGTCAGACTAGTAGCTTACCGACTTGAATTACCTCAACAACTCGCGGCTGTACATAACACTTTCCACGTCTCGAATTTGAAGAAATGTTTTGCTAAAGAAGATCTCACTCACTATTCCATTAGATGAAATCCAAATCAACGAAAAACTTCAATTCATTGAAGAACCCGTCGAAATAATGGATCGTGAGGTTAAGAGACTTAAACAAAACAAGATACCGATTGTTAAGTTCGATGGAATGCTCGTAGAGGACCCGAGTTCACCTGGGAACAAGAAGATCAGATGAAGAAGAAATACCCGCATTTATTTCCAGAAGATACGTCAACACCTCCAACTGCTTAAAATTTCGGGACGAAATTTATTTAACGGGTAGGTACTGTAGTGACCCGAACTTTTCCATGTTTATATATATATTAAATTAAATTGTTATTTACATGATTAAGTGTTTCCAACATGTTAAGCAATCAAACTTGTTAAGACTTGATTAATTGAAATAGGTTTCATATAGACAATTGACCACCCAAGTTGACCGGTGATTCACGAACGTTAAAACTTGTAAAAACTATACGATGACATATATATGGTTATATATATAGTTAACATGATTTTATTATAAGTATGTATCTCATTAGGTATTTTAACAATGAGTTATATACATAACAATGAGACTATTAATTTAAGAAACTCGAAAACGATATATATAACGATTATCGTTATAACAACGTCTTACTAGGTACATATGAATCATATTAAGATATTGATACACTTGGTTAATTATGTTAAATGATAAGTAAATATATTATTAAGTGTATTAACAATGAAATACATATGTAAAAATAAGACTACTAACTTAATGATTTCGAAACGAGACATATATGTAACGATTATCGTTGTAGCGACATTTAACTGTATATACATCATACTAAGATATATTATATATCATAATCTCATTATAATATAACAATTTAACATCTAATTTGTTATAATAAACAATGGGTTAACAACATTCAACAAGATCGTTAACCTAAAGGTTTCAAAACAACATTTACATGTAACGACTAACGATGACTTAACGACTCAGTTAAAATGTATATACTTCCCATGGGTTTTACAGTGGTATATAAATACATGTGAATGCCTCCAGGAGTGGTTACCTCTTGCGCGCCCCCCCAAATGAGTTTAAACAGAATGGATCCGCCCGGACGACTAACCCCAAAGCGGATCTCTAAAGCAACCCGGATATACATGTAGTGTTTTAATATATATTCATACACTTTTGAAAGACTTCAAGACACTTATCAAAATACTTCTACTTAACAAAAATGCTTACAATTACATCCTCGTTTAGTTTCATCAACAATTCTACTCGTATGCACCCGTATTCGTACTCGTACAATACACAGCTTTTAGATGTACATACTATTGGTATATACACTCAAATGATCAGCTCTTAGCAGCCCATGTCAGTCACCTAACACATGTGGGAACCATCATTTGGTAACTAGCATGAAATATCTCATAAAATTACAAAAATATGAGTTATCATTCATGACTTATTTACATGAAAACAAAATGACATATCCTTTATATCTAATCCATACACCAACGACCAAAAACACCTACAAAAACTTTCATTCTTCAATTTTCTTCATCTAATTGATCTCTCTCAAGTTCTATCTTCAAGTTCTAAGTGTTCTTCATAAATTCCAAAAGTTCTAGTTTCATAAAATCAAGAATACTTTCAAGATTGCAAGTTTACTTCCAAGTTTTCTAAATCCATTCCAAGTAATCATCCAAGATCAAGAAACCTTTGTTACTTACAGTAGGTTATCTTTCTAATACAAGGTAATAATCATATTCAAACTTTAATTCAATTTGTATAACTATAACAATCTTATTTCGAGTGGAAATCTTACTTGAAATTGTTTTCGTGTCATGATTCTGCTTCAAGAACTTTCAAGCCATCCAAGGATCCTTTGAAGCTAGATCTATTTTTCTCATTTCCAGTAGGTTTATCCAAGGAACTTGAGGTAGTAATGATGTTCATAACATCATTCGATTCATACATATAAAGCTATCTTATTCGAAGGTTTAAACTTGTAATCACTAGAACATAGTTTAGTTAATTCTAAACTTGTTCGTAAATAAAAGTTAATCCTTCTAACTTGACTTTTAAAATCAACTAAATACATTTTCTATATCTATATGATATGCTAACTTAATGATTTAAAACCTGGAAACACAAAAAACACCGTAAAACCGGATTTACGCCGTCGTAGTAACACCGCGGGCTGTTTTGGGTTAGTTAATTAAAAACTATGATAAACTTTGATTTAAAAGTTGTTATTCTGAGAAAATGATTTTTATTATGAACATGAAACTATATCCAAAAATTATAGTTAAACTCAAAATGGAAGTATGTTGTCTAAAATGGTCATCTAGACGTCGTTCTTTCGACTGAAATGACTACCTTTACAAAAACGACTTGTAACTTATTTTTCCAACTATAAACCTATACTTTTTCTGTTTAGATTCATAAAATAGAGTTCAATATGAAACCATAGCAATTTGATTCACTCAAAACGGATTTAAAATGAAGAAGTTATGGGTAAAACAAGATTGGATAATTTTTCTCATTTTAGCTACGTGAAAATTGGTAACAAATCTATTCCAACCATAACTCAATCAACTTGTATTGTATATTATATAATCTTGAGATACCATAGACACGTATACAATGTTTCAACCTATCATGTCGACACATCTATATATATTTCGGAACAACCATAGACACTCTATATGTGAATGTTGGAGTTAGCTATACAGGATTGAGGTTGATTCCAAAATATATATAGTTTGAGTTGTGATCAATACTGAGATACGTATACACTGGGTCGTGAATTGATTCAAGATAATATTTATCGATTTATTTCTGTACATCTAACTGTGGACAACTAGTTGTAGGTTACTAACGAGGACAGCTGACTTAATAAACTTAAAACATCAAAATATATTAAAAGTGTTGTAAATATATTTTGAACATACTTTGATATATATGTATATATTGTTATAGGTTCGTGAATCAACCAGTGGCCAAGTCTTACTTCCCGACGAAGTAAAAATCTGTGAAAGTGAGTTATAGTCCCTGATGTCGTGCGAGGTGTATATAAAATAGCTTTATATTTTACAAGGAAATACTATTAAATACGATACAATTTTACACAAGATATTTATTTATTTATAGAATGGATATACTTAAACCTTGCTACAACACTTATAGGCAGTGTACCTAATCGTACAGTAGTGTAGTTTTTAGTAAGTCCGGTTCGTTCCACAGGGAAAATCTTTAAACAAAGCTTAACGCTATATTAGTTTACTTTTATAAAAATACAAATATATATATAAGTAATATTATTATTATAAAGGGTGGCTTTTACCGTTTAATGACCGGTTTGTCGATTTTAAAACTTTAGTCGCAGTTAAAACCAAATGTAAAATATTAAATAAATAAAAGACTTAATTTAAAGCGTAAAGTAAATAACGATAATGAAATTGCGAATAATAAAAGTGCGATAAAATAAACTTGCGATTAAAAAGTACGATAATTAAAAGTGCAATTAAATACAATAACAATAAATAAAAGTGTTATAATTAGAAGTGCAATTAAATATAAAATAAAAGGAATTAAATATGAAATAAAAGAATTATGCTTATTTAAACTTCCGTAATCATGATGTTTGACGTGTTGATTTTAGTTTTATGCCCATGGGTTAATTGTCCTTTGTCCTGGATTATTTAATATGTCCGTCTGGTTTTTGTCCATAACAGTCCATCAGTCATAAATATAAAGTGCGAGTGTCCTCGTCAAATTATCCTTATACCCGAAGTTAAATATTCCAACTAATTGGGGACTTAAACTGTAACAAGATTTTAATACTTTGTTTAATAATTACACCAGGTTATCGACTGCGTGTAACCCAAGGTTTTAATACTCTGTTATCAATTATGCCAAGTGTCCTTGTACATAATTTCACCCCTGTTTTAATAATTCTAGTGGCTATTAATCCATTCCCGTGTCCAGTTAAATGAACGATTATTCGTACATATAAATATCCCGCCCATCGTGTCCGATCGAGTGTATATGGTTATTTATAGGGATGTCCAATTGTAAATCTTTATATTAAAATTAACAAACTATCATTTAGTTAAACAAATATAAAGCCCATTAATAGCCCATAGTCTAATTTCCACAAGTGTCGTTCTTTTGTCCAAACCCCAATTATGGTACAAAGCCTAATTACCCAATTTTAGTAATTAGCCCAACATCATGATTACTTCGTTTTAAATAAGCATAATAATAACTTAGCTACGAGACATTAAATTAAAAAGGTCGAACATAACTTACAATGATTAAAAATAGCGTAGCGTTACACGGACAGAATTTTGACATACACCCTTACAACATTCGCTAGCATACCCTTATTATTAGGATTTAAAATTAAAATTAAAATTAAAATATAAATATAAATATTACGTATAGATATAGAGAGATTGATATATTGG
The DNA here is from genome assembly GCF_046630445.1 of Rutidosis leptorrhynchoides. Taxonomy (NCBI): domain Eukaryota; kingdom Viridiplantae; phylum Streptophyta; class Magnoliopsida; order Asterales; family Asteraceae; genus Rutidosis; species Rutidosis leptorrhynchoides. Next base: position 380,228,968 of record NC_092336.1, on the reverse strand, counting down.
ATGATAAAAATGATCAGAATTCGTTGGGTTTTATAGGGATTTTCGTATTTGGCTGCTCCGCGAGTCGCGGCATTTTTGGCCTCCATACTCCGCAACTCGCGGAGTTCGTAATTCCAGCTCACAAAGGTTTATCTTTTAATTTGCCGACGTTTTATAAATATATTATAATATATATATTAATTTTAAGAATTAATTATATATTATATTATATTTATATACATAGTTAACTTGTAATTTTTAGTCCGTTGCGTCGAGCGTTGAGAGTTGACTCTGGTCCCGGTTCCGGATTTTCGAACGTCCTTGCGTGCAATTTAATATCTTGTACTTTGCGTTTTGAATCTTGTACTCTTGTAATTTTGAGACGTTTCTTATCAATAATTGGAACCTCATTGATTGTATTTTGTACTTTTGAGCTTTTTGGTCGTTTGCGTCTTCAATTCGTTGAATCTGTCTTTTATCTTCACCTTTTATTATTTAAACGAATATCACTTTTAAATAGAACAATTGCAACTAAAAGCTTGTCTTTCTTGAGGAATAATGCTATGAAATATATGTTCATTTTTAGCATTATCAAATATTCCCACACTTGAGTGTTGCTTGTCCTCAAGCAATATAGTCTTGAAATACTAGAATCACTTCTTTATTCTTCACACTTTGTACATCAGTGATTTCTATACGGCGGTATAAACAATGGTAGTAACGATATGGTTTACAGTCCCACATGACTATAAAAATTTAGATCCATTAAGGAAATTGGATCTTTATGAAAACATTTGATCTTTTGAAAATTAAATCTAGTTTTTACCCTAGATAAGTTTTCCGGAATAACCCTTCACCGGTGTTTGCAAATTCTTTTTGTGGGTTCGGTGGGTTTCAGATTTGAAAATTTTAGCTCAAAACTTGCGGTTTTGTGTCACCCACTTGCTAACCTTGTATTTGGAAAGCAACACGTCCAGTTTACTTGTCCCGTATATTACCTTTCGGTAAACTACCGTCCGGTTGTAAAGGAAAGCGTTGAACAAGCAACTGTTAAGGCAATGTCTCCTGACATGCTTTTAATTATGGTCTATAACGTGTCGAACGCAATTACTATCCTTGGTAGGAGCAATAGTAAAGCTCACCCTTATGATTTTTCGGTCTGGCACAAGGTCCTGTCTTCGACCATGCTATGCAACCACCGTTCTTACGGTTGACACCCGATTTGTTTCAGGTGACCTAATGAATTCCAGGTGAATTCCTAGGATTTTACGTTCAATGGTAATGAACGCATTGAAAATGGGTTTTCAGAAAACAAATCGGTTTATAATTTGATCAAAATATTTTCTCGTTCAAGCTCGAGTTTAGATATCATTGAATTCCATGAGTTTGAATTCTCAATCTTTATGGTCAATCTCTAGGATTGAGTAATATCAGGCTTAAAAGCTGATTTTTAATCTTTAAGGAGATTATCCTTTCTGGGTATCTGATTTATTAGTCTTATCAAGCTAATTTGCACGGTGCCCCCCCATTGTACGAGATAAATCCTTCTCATGGTTAGGATAAATCTGACCACTTGGCGACCCTGTTTTATGCTGAGGTCCGTGGATTTCCTGCTGATTTTAGTGATGACTTTTCTAGATTTTTCGTCAACCTACAGCTGGTCTGGACGACAACTTCCTGACCTAAATCAAGAAGCGCGTTTCTTTATCGGAAGACTTTACTTCCTTTTAATGATGGAATTGATTCATCGTGTAGATCCATCTCTTCTTTTCTTTCATCGGGTAAAACAGTTTAGTTTAGTCCAAAGCAAAACTATTTTCAGTTATTTGTTACAGAAATATGTGACATATGTTTAAGATAACTTGGTAATTTTTCCCACACTTGGCTTTTATTTTCCTTTTTATTGTCCTCTATTCCATTTTAAATGAATTCTAACATTTTGGTTTGTTTCTCAATTTATGTCCTTTCCAAGGTAACAATAATTTCGGTGTTAACACCTAGTTTTATCGTTCATAAATATGTATAAACATGATTTTGAGTTCATTTAATTGAAAATTTTGAAAAATTTTACTAGAATTGGGTAGTCAGTATATAAGACTAGGACTGTTCTTTATTATCAGAGAGCACTAGGTTCTAATACAACTACTGCTTTACTAGTATTTTTAATGGTAACCAAGTGTTTAAGATAAAAAATTTAAAAATCCGAAAGAATTTAACCCCTTCCCACACTTAAGATCTTGCAATGCCCTCATTTGCAAGAAATCGGTAACAATTTAAATTATTGAGGGTGATTTGTGTGAAAATGATTAAATTTTACCAAAGTTTCCAAACATATTGGCGTTTGTTTGCTGAATGATAAATGGTGCATATCATTTGTTCATTCCGTCTTGTTGTTATATCACATTTATTTTGCATCTTGTCGTCAAAATTAGTTGCTTTTGCTGAACTTAATTCCAGTCCTTGAAAATGCGTTGTTTTACCCTGTTGTGTACATAAAATAAACTGCAAACATATATACATATTTTTGAAGTTTGGTATATTACCCCACATTCAAAAATTATTAAAATCTAATAATAAAATTTAGAAAATTATAAAAACTAATACAAATCCAACATAAGTATTAAATGTATCAACATTACAAATTATAAAATAAATAAAACTAAGTAGACTAGGGATGATACTGATACCAGTAGGGGTTCCATGCATAACCATAGGTGTTATAAAATGCTTCGTCTGGGTTATACGTATGATACGGTGGTTGGATCTCTATAGACCAGGGAGGGAATATGGGCGATGGAGTAGAAATATAGTTTCTACCTATATGTTGGCAATAAGCTATGATTTAGTTTTTTTTTATGTTTTTGGCATACTTTAATTCAATAAGATTAAAAATAATGATAATAAAAGTTCTCGTCCCTCCCTTGGGTAAAGCAATTTCGGTTCAATGACCTAGTCTTCAACTTACGACGAATTTTAAAAATCATATTTTTAACTTAGCGAAATAAAGTAAATTTTTGTTTTTAAATTCACACAACTTAAATATAAAATTCAAAATTAATATTAAAAATTCACACCAAACTTACAATTTAAAATGCATAAAAATAAAATTCATATTTTAAAAATTAAAAATTCACACCAAACTTAATTTAAAAATTCATATTATAAATTCACACCAAACTTAATTTAAAAATTCATATTATAAATTCACACCAAACTTATATTAATTTTTCAAATATTTACAATTTTAAATATATTGATTTTACAAAGTTTACAATATTAATTTAAGATTTATATATTAATTTTAAAAACATGGTAAAAATAAAATTAAAAATCTTTTTGGCTTTTTATCCCACTTTAATCAATCAAATATTATCAAAAATATGCGCCCCTCTTTTCGGTAAAGTAATTTCGGTTCCAAGACCTAATTTAACTCATGACGAATTTTTGAAATATTTTGGGTTGATTGATTAAAGATATTTATACCTTAAGAATAAACGTTAAATTTCGCAGTGATGTAATAAATTTTTGAATGATATCAATAATTTCGGTCGCCAAACCTAATTTTATTCAATACCAATTTAATACTTTATAGCGAACAAATTAGCGTTTATTATCAAAAGGTTAAAAATAAAAATAAAAACAAAAAACTGTAAAGACTTACCTGTGAGATAGTATTCTTAGTTATACGATCTATCCCATTCATAAGATAGTCGGTTTAATTGGTTTTCCATGGCTACATAGGCGTAACCTCGAGCATTCAGTGTTTTTTCTTCTAAACATATGAACGGTCCGTCTCTGCATAAAGTAACAAATTCGGTATTTGAATAGGTATGAATATTTGAACATTTACCTCCATGTGACCATTTTCCGCATTTGTGACATCTTTCAAGGTGTCGTGCTCTTCTTTTCGCTGCGGATTTTGATTTTCCTTTACCAAATTGTAACTTATTATCTTCGCATCTGGATTCTTTTCTTACTCCGTCCAATCTTGAAATGTCCCGTTCTTATTGATTAAAAACGTTCCATATTAATTGATTTCGTTGCGAGGTTTTGACCTCTATATGAGACGTTTTTCAAAGACTGCATTCATTTTAAAACAAACCATAACCTTTATTTCATCAATAAAGGTTTAAAAAGCTTTACGTAGATTATCAAATAATGATAATCTAAAATATCCTGTTTACACACGACCATTACATAATGGTTTACAATACAAATATGTTACAACAAAATAAGTTTCTTGAATGCAGTTTTTACACAATATCATACAAGCATGGACTCCAAATCTCGTCCTTATTTAAGTATGCGACAGCGGAAGCTCTTAATAATCACCTGAGAATAAACATGCTTAAAACGTCAACAAAAATGTTGGTGAGTTATAGGTTTAACCTATATATATCAAATCATAATAATAGACCACAAGATTTCATATTTCAATACACATCCCATACATAGAGATAAAAATCATTCATATGGTGAACACCTGGTAACCGACATTAACAAGATGCATATATAAGAATATCCCCATCATTCCGGGACACCCTTCGGATATGATATAAATTTCGAAGTACTAAAGCATCCGGTACTTTGGATGGGGCTTGTTGGGCCCGATAGATCTAATCTTTAGGATTCGCGTCAATTAGGGTGTCTGTTCCCTAATTCTTAGATTACCAGACTTAATAAAAAGGGGCATATTCGATTTCGATAATTCAACCATAGAATGTAGTTTCACTTACTTGTGTCTATTTTGTAAATCATTTATAAAACCTGCATGTATTCTCATCCCAAAAATATTAGATTTTAAAAGTGGGACTATAACTCACTTTCACAGATTTTTTACTTCGTCGGGAAGTAAGACTTGGCCACTGGTTGATTCACGAACCTATAACAATATATACATATATATCAAAGTATGTTCAAAATATATTTACAACACTTTTAATATATTTTGATATTTTAAGTTTATTAAGTCAGCTGTCCTCGTTAGTAACCTACAACTAGTTGTCCACAGTTAGATGTACAGAAATAAATCGATAAATATTATCTTGAATCAATCCACGACCCAGTGTATACGTATCTCAGTATTGATCACAACTCAAACTATATATATTTTGGAATCAACCTCAACCCTGTATAGCTAACTCCAACATTCACATATAGAGTGTCTATGGTTGTTCCGAAATATATATAGATGTGTCGACATGATAGGTCGAAACATTGTATACGTGTCTATGGTATCTCAAGATTACATAATATACAATACAAGTTAATTAAGTTATGGTTGGAATAGATTTGTTACCAATTTTCACGTAGCTAAAATGAGAAAAATTATCCAATCTTGTTTTACCCATAACTTCTTCATTTTAAATCCGTTTTGAGTGAATCAAATTGCTATGGTTTCATATTGAACTCTATTTTATGAATCTAAACAGAAAAAGTATAGGTTTATAGTCAGAAAAATAAGTTACAAGTCGTTTTTGTAAAGGTAGTCATTTCAGTCGAAAGAACGACGTCTAGATGACCATTTTAGAAAACATACTTCCACTTTGAGTTTAACCATAATTTTTGGATATAGTTTCATGTTCATAATAAAAATAATTTTCTCAGAATAACAACTTTTAAATCAAAGTTTATCATATTTTTTAATTAACTAACCCAAAACAGCCCGCGGTGTTACTACGACGGCGTAAATCCGGTTTTACGGTGTTTTTCGTGTTTCCAGGTTTTAAATCATTAAGTTAGCATATCATATAGATATAGAACATGTGTTTAGTTGATTTTAAAAGTCAAGTTAGAAGGATTAACTTTTGTTTGCGAACAAGTTTAGAATTAACTAAACTATGTTCTAGTGATTACAAGTTTAAACCTTCGAATAAGATAGCTTTATATGTATGAATCGAATGATGTTATGAACATCATTACTACCTTAAGTTCCTTGGATAAACCTACTGGAAAAGAGAAAAATGGATCTAGCTTCAATGGATCCTTGGATGGCTCGAAGTTCTTGAAGCAGAATCATGACACGAAAACAAGTTCAAGTAAGATCATCACTTGAAATAAGATTGTTATAGTTATAGAAATTGAACCAAAGTTTGAATATGATTATTACCTTGTATTAGAATGATAACCTACTGTAAGAAACAAAGATTTATTGAGGTTGGATGATCACCTTACAAGATTGGAAGTGAGCTAGCAAACTTGAAAGTATTCTTGATTTTATGAAACTAGAACTTTTGGAATTTATGAAGAACACTTAGAACTTGAAGATAGAACTTGAGAGAGATCAATTAGATGAAGAAAATTGAAGAATGAAAGTGTTTGTAGGTGTTTTTGGTCGTTGGTGTATGGATTAGATATAAAGGATATGTAATTTTGTTTTCATGTAAATAAGTCATGAATGATTACTCATATTTTTGTAATTTTATGAGATATTTCATGCTAGTTGCCAAATGATGGTTCCCACATGTGTTAGGTGACTCAAATGGGCTGCTAAGAGCTGATCATTGGAGTGTATATACCAATAGTACATACATCTAAAAGCTGTGTATTGTACGAGTACGAATACGGGTGCATGCGAGTAGAATTGTTGATGAAACTGAACGAGGATGTAATTGTAAGCATTTTTGTTAAGTAGAAGTATTTTGATAAGTGTATTGAAGTCTTTCAAAAGTGTATAAATACATATTAAAACACTACATGTATATACATTTTAACTGAGTCGTTAAGTCATCGTTAGTCGTTACATGTAAGTGTTGTTTTGAAACCTTTAGGTTAACGATCTTGTTAAATGTTGTTAACCCAATGTTTATAATATCAAATGAGATTTTAAATTATTATATTATCATGATAATATCATGTATGAATATCTCTTAATATGATATATATACATTAAATGTCTTTACAACGATAATCGTTACATATATGTCTCGTTTAAAAATCATTAAGTTAGTAGTCTTGTTTTTACATATGTAGTTCATTGTTAATATACTTAATGATATGTTTACTTATCATAGTATCATGTTAACTGTATATATATCCATATATATGTCATCATATAGTTTTTACAAGTTTTAACGTTCGTGAATCACCGGTCAACTTGGGTGGTCAATTGTCTATATGAAAACATATTTCAATTAATCAAGTCTTAACAAGTTTGATTGCTTAACATGTTGGAAACATTTAATCATGTAAATATCAATCTCAATTAATATATATAAACATGGAAAAGTTCGGGTCACTACAGTACCTACCCGTTAAATAAATTTCGTCCCGAAATTTTAAGCTGTTGAAGGTGTTGACGAATCTTCTGGAAATAGATGCGGGTATTTCTTCTTTATCTGATCTTCACGCTCCCAGGTGAACTCAGGTCCTCTACGAGCATTCCATCAAACCTTAACAATTGGTATCTTGTTTTGCTTAAGTCTTTTAACCTCACGATCCATTATTTCGACGGGTTCTTCGATGAATTGAAGTTTTTCGTTGATTTGGATTTCATCTAACGGAATAGTGAGATCTTCTTTAGTAAAACATTTATTCAAATTCGAGACGTGGAAAGTGTTATGTACATCCGCGAGTTGTTGAGGTAACTCAAGTCGGTAAGCTACTGGTCCGACACGATCAATAATCTTGAATGGTCCAATATACCTTGGATTTAATTTCCCTCGTTTACCAAATCGAACAACGCCTTTCCAAGGTGCAACTCTAAGCATGACCATCTCTCCAATTTCAAATTCTATATCTTTTCTTTTAATGTCAGCGTAGCTCTTTTGTCGACTTTGGGCGGTTTTCAACCGTTGTTGAATTTGGATGATCTTCTCGGTAGTTTCTTGTATAATCTCCGGACCCGTAATCTGTCTATCCCCCACTTCACTCCAACAAATCGGAGACCTGCACTTTCTACCATAAAGTGCTTCAAACGGCGCAATCTCAATGCTTGAATGGTAGCTGTTGTTGTAAGAAAATTCTGCTAACGGTAGATGTCGATCCCAACTGTTTCCGAAATCAATAACACATGCTCGTAGCATATCTTCAAGCGTTTGTATCGTCCTTTCGCTCTGCCCATCAGTTTGTGGATGATAGGCAGTACTCATGTCTAGACGAGTTCCTAATGCTTGCTGTAATGTCTGCCAGAATCTTGAAATAAATCTGCCATCCCTATCAGAGATAATAGAGATTGGTATTCCATGTCTGGAGACGACTTCCTTCAAATACAGTCATGCTAACTTCTCCATCTTGTTATCTTCTCTTATTGGCAGGAAGTGTGCTGATTTGGTGAGACGATCAACTATTTCCCAAATAGTATCAAAACCACTTGCAGTCCTTGGCAATTTAGTGATGAAATCCATGGTAATGTTTTCCCATTTCCATTCCGGGATTTCGGGTTGTTGAAGTAGACCTGATGGTTTCTGATGCTCAGCTTTGACCTTAGAACACGTCAAACATTCTCCTACGTATTTAGCAACATCGGCTTTCATACCCGGCCACCAAAAATGTTTCTTGAGATCCTTGTACATCTTCCCCGTTCCAGGATGTATTGAGTATCTGGTTTTATGAGCTTCTCTAAGTACCATTTCTCTCATATCTCCAAATTTTGGTACCCAAATCCTTTCAACCCTATACCGGGTTCCGTCTTCCCGAATATTAAGATGCTTCTCCGATCCTTTGGGTATTTCATCCTTTAAATTTCCCTCTTTTAAAACTCCTTGTTGCGCCTCCTTTATTTGAGTAGTAAGGTTATTATGAATCATTATATTCATATATTTTACTCGAATGGGTTCTCTGTCCTTCCTGCTCAAGGCATCGGCTACCACATTTGCCTTCCCCGGGTGGTAACGAATCTCAAAGTCGTAATCATTCAATAATTCAATCCACCTACACTACCTCATATTCAGTTGTTTCTGATTAAATATGTGTTGAAGACTTTTGTGGTCGGTATATATAATACTTTTGACCCCATATAAGTAGTGCCTCCAAGTCTTTAATGCAAAAACAACCGCGCCTAATTCCAAATCATGCGTCGTATAATTTTGTTCGTGAATCTTCAATTGTCTAGACGCATAAGCAATCACCTTCGTTCGTTGCATTAATACACAACCGAGACCTTGCTTTGATGCGTCACAATAAATCACAAAATCATCATTCCCTTCAGGCAATGACAATATAGGTGCCGTAGTTAGCTTTTTCTTCAATAACTGAAATGCTTTCTCTTGTTCATCATTCCATTCAAATTTCTTCCCTTTATGCGTTAATGCAGTCAAGGGTTTTGCTATTCTGGAAAAGTCTTGGATGAACCTTCTGTAGTAACCAGCTAGTCCTAAAAACTGGCGTATGTGTTTCGGAGTTTTCGGGGTTTCCCACTTTTCAACAGTTTCTATCTTTGCCGGATCCACCTTAATACCTTCTTTGTTTACTATGCGACCGAGGAATTGAACTTCTTCCAACCAAAATGCACACTTTGAAAACTTAGCGTACAATTCTTCCTTCCTCAATACTTCTAACACCTTTCTCAAATGTTCACCGTGTTCTTGGTCATTCTTTGAGTAAATAAGTATGTCATCAATGAAAACAATGACAAACTTGTCAAGGTATGGTCCACACACTCGGTTCATAAGGTCCATAAACACAGCTGGTGCATTAGTTAAACCAAACGGCATGACCATAAACTCGTAATGACCGTAACGTGTTCTGAAAGCAGTCTTTGGAATATCATCTTCTTTCACCCGCATTTGATGATACCTGGAACGTAAGTCAATCTTTGAATAAACAGAAGAGCCTTGTAGTTGATCAAATAAGTCATCGATTCTCGGTAGTGGGTAGCGGTTCTTGATGGTAAGTTTGTTCAACTCTCGGTAGTCGATACACAACCTGAATGTACCATCTTTCTTCTTGACAAACAAAACAGGAGCTCCCCACGGTGATGTGCTTGGTCGAATGAAACCACGCTCTAAAAGTTCTTGTAATTGGCTTTGTAGTTCTTTCATCTCGCTGGGTGCGAGTCTGTAAGGAGCACGAGCTATTGGTGCAGCTCCTGGTACAAGATCTATTTGAAATTCAACGGATCGATGTGGGGGTAATCCCGGTAATTCTTTCGGAAATACACCAGGAAATTCTTTTGCGACGGGAACATCATTGATGCTCTTTTCTTCAGTTTGTACTTTCTCGACGTGTGCTAGAACAACATAGCAACCTTTTCTTATTAGTTTTTGTGCCTTCAAATTACTAATAATATGTAGCTTCGTGTTGCCCTTTTCTCCGTACACCATTAAGGGTTTTCCTTTTTCTCGTATAATGCGAATTGCATTTTTGTAAAAAACGATCTCCGCTTTCACTTCTTTCAACCAGTCCATACCGATTATCACATCAAAACTCCCTAACTCTACTGGTATCAAATCAATCTTAAATGTTTCGCTAACCAGTTTAATTTCTCGATTCCGACATATATTATCTGCTGAAATTAATTTACCATTTGCTAATTCGAGTAAAAATTTACTATCCAAAGGCGTCAATGGACAACTTAATTTAGCACAAAAATCTCTACTCATATAGCTTCTATCCGCACCCGAATCAAATAAAACGTAAGCAGATTTATTGTCAATAAGAAACGTACCCGTAACAAGCTCCGGGTCTTCCTGTGCCTCTACCGCATTAATATTGAAAACTCTTCCACGGCCTTGTCCATTCGTGTTCTCCTGGTTCGGGCAATTTCTAATAATGTGGCCCGGTTTTCCACATTTATAACAAACTACATTGGCATAACTTGCTCCGACACTACTTGCTCCGCCATTACTCGTTCCGACACCATTTGTTCCTTTCGTTCTATTAACCCCTGGTCCGTAGACCTCACACTTCGCCGTGCTATGACCATTTCTTTTACACTTGTTGCAAAATTTGGTGCAGAACCCCGAGTGATACTTTTCACACCTTTGGCATAGCTGCTTCTGATTGTTGTTGTTATTGTGGTTATTATTGTTGTTGGGATGATTGTTGTAGTTGCTGTTGTTGTTGTTGTTGTTGTTGTTGTTGGGCCGTTTGTTGTAGTTGCGATTGATGTTGCGATTGTTGGGATAATTGTTGCGATTATTGTTGTAATTGCTGTTGTTGTTGTATTGGTGATTCTTATCACCGTTTTCCTCTCACTTTCTTTTGACTTGCTTCACATTGGCCTCTTCAGCAGTCTGTTCTTTAATTCTTTCTTCAATCTGGTTCACGAGTTTGTGAGCCATTCTACATGCCTGTTGTATGGAGGCGGGCTCGTGTGAACTTATATCTTCTTGGATTCTTTCCGGTAATCCTTTCACAAACGCGTCGATCTTCTCTTCCTCATCTTCGAATGCTCCCGGACACAATAGGCACAATTCTGTGAATCGTCTTTCGTACGTGGTAATATCAAATCCTTGGGTTCGTTACCCTCTAAGTTCTGTCTTGAGCTTATTGACCTCGGTTCTGGGACGGTACTTCTCGTTCATCAAGTGCTTGAATGCTGACCACGGTAGTGCGTACGCATCGTCTTGTCCCACTTGCTCTAGATAGGTATTCCACCATGTTAACGCAGAACCTGTGAAGGTATGCGTAGCGTACTTTACTTTGTCCTCTTCAGTACACTTACTTATGTCAAACACCGATTCGACCTTCTCGGTCCACCGTTTCAATCCGATCGGTCCTTCGGTTCCATCAAATTCCAAAGGTTTGCAGGCAGTGAATTCTTTGTAGGTGCATCCTACACGATTTCCTGTACTGCTAGATCCAAGGTTATTGTTGGTATGTAGCGCAGCCTGTACTGCGGCTATGTTTGAAGCTAGAAAAGTACGGAATTCCTCTTCATTCATATTCACAGTGTGTCGAGTAGTCGGTGCCATTTCCTTCAAAATAGTTAAATGGAACAAGTTAATCATACAGAATATTAAGAGTAGTTAATAGTATTTCGTAGCATAATATGAACTCATTTATAAAAGCTTTTTCTTCATATTAGCGTTTTATAAGTTTAAATTCGGGTAGTACCTACCCGTTAAGTTCATACTTAGTAGCTAATATACAATTCAACTACTACAATTCTATATGAAAAACTGATTATAATAATATTTCGCGTTCAAACTTTTACACAACATTTTACAAACTTACAATACCGCTTATTTTACATATAGCATGAAATATAGCACACAATAAATTTGATACAAGATGGTTGTGAAGATAATTCTACCTAGTACACAAGTCGTTCAGCAAAGGCAATAAAGACACGTAATTCATACGTCCAGAAACAAGTCATGCATTTTGGTTTTACTAGGACTACTTCCCATCCCTGGTCTTGTGGAACATAACCGTTATGGCCGTTGATAAGACAGCGTGTTGTAACGTCGTCAAAGGGACGAGGGTTACGTAATGTCCAACAGTCCCGTAACAATCTAAAAACCTCATTTCTTACCCCAATTACCGACTCCGTCACTTATGGGAACGTTTTATTTAATAGTTGTAGCCCGATGTTCTTGTTCTCACTTTGGTGAGAAGCGAACATTACTAATCCATAAGCATAACATGCTTCTTTATGTTGCATGTTAGCCGCTTTTTCTAAATCACGAAGTCCAATATTCGGATATATTGAGTCAAAATAATTTCTTAACCCATTGCGTAAAATAGCATTTGGGTTCCCCGCAATATATGCGTCAAAGTAAACACATCGTAACTTATGGATTTCCCAATGTGATATCCCCCATCTTCCGAACGAAAGCCTTTTATAAACCAAGGCATTCTTGGAACGTTCTTCGAATGTCTTACAAACTGATCTCGCCTTAAATAGTTGTGCCGAAGAATTCTGACCGACTCTAGACAAGATTTCATCAATCATGTCTCCGGGTAGGTCTCTTAAAATATTGGGTTGTCTATCCATTTTGTGTTTTTATACTGTAAAATAGACAAGAGTTAGATTCATAAAAAAAATACTTATTAATACAAGCAATTTTTACATATATCATAAAGCATAAGCACACTATATTACATATATTACACCACACGAATACAACTATCTTATTCCGACTCGCTTGTTTCTTCTTCTTCGGTTTTGGTTCGTTTTGCCAAGTTTCTAGGGATATATGATGTTCCCCTAATACGAGCCGTCGTGATCCACATTGGTTTAGAAAAACCTGGTGGTTTAGAAGTTCCCGGGTCATTGTTACAACTTAAGGACTTCGGGGGTTGACGATACATATAAAGTTCATCGGGGTTGGAATTAGATTTCTCTATTTTTATTCCCTTTCCCTTATTATTTTCTTTTGCCTTTTTAAATTCAGTTGGGGTAATTTCTATAACATCATCGGAATTCTCGTCGGAATCCGATTCATCGGAGAATTGGTAATCCTCCCAATATTTTGCTTCCTTGGCGGAAACACCATTGACCATAATTAACCTTGGTCGGTTGGTTGAGGATTTTCTTTTACTTAACCGTTTTATTATTTCCCCCACCGGTTCTATTTCTTCATCCGGTTCCGATTCTTCTTCCGGTTCCGATTCTTCTTCCGGTTCCGACTCTTCTTCCGGTTCCTCTTCGGGAACTTGTGAATCAGTCCACGAATCATTCAAATTTACATTTGACTCTTCATTATTATTAGGTGATTCAATGGGACTTGTTCTAGAGGTAGACATCTATCACATAATATCAAACGCGTTAAGAGATTAATATATCACATAATATTCACATGTTAAAAATATATAGTTTCCAACAAAATTTGTTAAGCAATCATTTTTCAAGTAAACACGGTCGAAGTCCAGACTCACTAATGCATCCTAACAAACTCGATAAGACACACTAATGCAAAATTCTGGTTCTCTAAGACCAACGCTCGGATACCAACTGAAATGTCCCGTTCTTATTGATTAAAAACGTTCCATATTAATTGATTTCGTTGCGAGGTTTTGACCTCTATATGAGACGTTTTTCAAAGACTGCATTCATTTTAAAACAAACCATAACCTTTATTTCATCAATAAAGGTTTAAAAAGCTTTACGTAGATTATCAAATAATGATAATCTAAAATATCCTGTTTACACACGACCATTACATAATGGTTTACAATACAAATATGTTACAACAAAATAAGTTTCTTGAATGCAGTTTTTACACAATATCATACAAGCATGGACTCCAAATCTCGTCCTTATTTAAGTATGCGACAGCGGAAGCTCTTAATAATCACCTGAGAATAAACATGCTTAAAACGTCAACAAAAATGTTGGTGAGTTATAGGTTTAACCTATATATATCAAATCATAATAATAGACCACAAGATTTCATATTTCAATACACATCCCATACATAGAGATAAAAATCATTCATATGGTGAACACCTGGTAACCGACATTAACAAGATGCATATATAAGAATATCCCCATCATTCCGGGACACCCTTCGGATATGATATAAATTTCGAAGTACTAAAGCATCCGGTACTTTGGATGGGGCTTGTTGGGCCCGATAGATCTATCTTTAGGATTCGCGTCAATTAGGGTGTCTGTTCCCTAATTCTTAGATTACCAGACTTAATAAAAAGGGGCATATTCGACTTCGATAATTCAACCATAGAATGTAGTTTCACGTACTTGTGTCTATTTTGTAAATCATTTATAAAATCTGCATGTATTCTCATCCCAAAAATATTAGATTTTAAAAGTGGGACTATAACTCACTTTCACAGATTTTTTACTTCGTCGGGAAGTAAGACTTGGCCACTGGTTGATTCACGAACCTATAACAATATATACATATATATCAAAGTATGTTCAAAATATATTTACAACACTTTTAATATATTTTGATATTTTAAGTTTATTAAGTCAGCTGTCCTCGTTAGTAACCTACAACTAGTTGTCCACAGTTAGATGTACAGAAATAAATCGATAAATATTATCTTGAATCAATCCACGACCCAGTGTATACATATCTCAGTATTGATCACAACTCAAACTATATATATTTTGGAACCAACCTCAACCCTGTATAGCTAACTCCAACATTCACATATAGAGTGTCTATGGTTGTTCCGAAATATATATAGATGTGTCGACATGATAGGTCGAAACATTGTATACGTGTCTATGGTATCTCAAGATTACATAATATACAATACAAGTTAATTAAGTTATGGTTGGAATAGATTTGTTACCAATTTTCACGTAGCTAAAATGAGAAAAATTATCCAATCTTGTTTTACCCATAACTTCTTCATTTTAAATCCGTTTTGAGTGAATCAAATTGCTATGGTTTCATATTGAACTCTATTTTATGAATATAAACAGAAAAAGTATAGGTTTATAGTCATAAAAATAAGTTACAAGTCGTTTTTGTAAAGGTAGTCATTTCAGTCGAAAGAACGATGTCTAGATGACCATTTTAGAAAACATACTTCCACTTTGAGTTTAACCATAATTTTTGGATATAGTTTCATGTTCATAATAAAAATCATTTTCTCATAATAAAAACTTTTAAATCAAAGTTTATCATAGTGTTTAATTAACTAACCCAAAACAGCCCGCGGTGTTACTACGACGGCGTAAATCCGGTTTTACGGTGTTTTTCGTGTTTCCAGGTTTTAAATCATTAAGTTAGCATATCATATAGATATAGAACATGTGTTTAGTTGATTTTAAAAGTCAAGTTAGAAGGATTAACTTTTGTTTTCGAACAAGTTTAGAATTAACTAAACTATGTTCCAGTGATTACAAGTTTAAACCTTCGAATAAGATAGCTTTATATGTATGAATCGAATGATGTTATGAACATCATTACTACCTTAAGTTCCTTGGATAAACCTAATGGAAAAGAGAAAAATGGATCTAGCTTCAATGGATCCTTGGATGGCTCGAAGTTCTTGAAGCAGAATCATGACACGAAAACAAGTTCAAGTAAGATCATCACTTGAAATAAGATTGTTATAGTTATAGAAATTGAACCAAAGTTTGAATATGATTATTACCTTGTATTAGAATGATAACCTACTGTAAGAAACAAAGATTTCTTGAGGTTGGATGATCACCTTACAAGATTGGAAGTGAGCTAGCAAACTTGAAAGTATTCTTGATTTTATGAAACTAGAACTTTTGGAATTTATGAAGAACACTTAGAACTTGAAGATAGAACTTGAGAGAGATCAATTAGATGAAGAAAATTGAAGAATGAAAGTTTTTGTAGGTGTTTTTGGTCGTTGGTGTATGGATTAGATATAAAGGATATGTAATTTTGTTTTCATGTAAATAAGTCATGAATGATTACTCATATTTTTGTAATTTTATGAGATATTTCATGCTAGTTGCCAAATGATGGTTCCCACATGTGTTAGGTGACTCACATGGGCTGCTAAGAGCTGATCATTGGAGTGTATATACCAATAGTACATACATCTAAAAGCTGTGTATTGTACGAGTACGAATACGGGTGCATGCGAGTAGAATTGTTGATGAAACTGAATGAGGATGTAATTGTAAGCATTTTTGTTAAGTAGAAGTATTTTGATAAGTGTATTGAAGTCTTTCAAAAGTATATAAATACATATTAAAACACTACATGTATATACATTTTAACTGAGTCGTTAAGTCATCGTTAGTCGTTACATGTAAGTGTTGTTTTGAAACCTTTAGGTTAACGATCTTGTTAAATGTTGTTAACCCAATGTTTATAATATCAAATGAGATTTTAAATTATTATATTATCATGATATTATCATGTATGAATATCTCTTAATATGATATATATACATTAAATGTCTTTACAACGATAATCGTTACATATATGTCTCGTTTAAAAATCATTAAGTTAGTAGTCTTGTTTTTACATATGTAGTTCATTGTTAATATACTTAATGATATGTTTACTTATCATAGTATCATGTTAACTATATATATATCCATATATATGTCATCATATAGTTTTTACAAGTTTTAACGTTCGTGAATCACCGGTCAACTTGGGTGGTCAATTGTCTATATGAAACATATTTCAATTAATCAAGTCTTAACAAGTTTGATTGCTTAACATGTTGGAAACATTTAATCATGTAAATATCAATCTCAATTAATATATATAAACATGGAAAAGTTCGGGTCACTACAAATCTTTCTCTGATTACTGATACTATTTCACTCGAAAGTGTGTCATTATTACGTTTAGTGATCAAAGCGTGTAGCATTAGACCATGGTTTAGTTCACAGGCAGTCTTCATTTCCTAAAAAAAATAAAAATTCAGAATGGGGGGAGAAGACTAGTTCTTTAGGGTCTGCTAGGGAAAGACCATTCGGGTTCTATTTTCGAGAACTACACGAAAACAGACAATCTAACTCTAACAGAAATACATATTATCCTTTAAAGACTTGATTCTCCCCACACTTAGTTAGCTGTGGTATCGAAATTGTGATTAACTTCGTTGTCAACTTCCATTGGACTATCTATGTAGTGTTTAACTCTGTGACCATTAACTTTAAATTCAATCCCATTTGAATTTATTAATTCTACTGTTCTGTATGGGAAAACTCTTTTGACTATGAATGGTCCAGACCATCTTGATTTCAATTTTCCAGGAAATAGCTTGAATCGTGAATTGAAAAGAAGAACTCTGTCTCCTTCTTTAAATTCTTTTAAACTTCTGATTCTTTTATCATGCCATTTCTTCGTTCTTTCTTTATAGATTAACGAATTTTCATATGCTTCATGTCTTAATTCTTCTAATTCGTTTAGTTGACTTAATCGTAGACGTCCAGCTTCATGTATATCAAGATTACATGTCTTCAAAGCCCAAAATGCTTTGTTTTCAATTTCTACTGGAAGATGACATACTTTTCCATAAACAAGTCTAAAAGGTGTGGTTCCAATTGGAGTTTTGTAGGCTGTTCTAAAAGCCCAGAGTGCATCCTCCAATTTAATGGACCATTCCTTCGGATTTGATCCTACGGTTTTCTCTAGAATACGTTTTAAAGCTCGGTTGGTATTTTCAACTTGTCCACTTGTTTGCGGATGATATGCGGTGGAGATTTTATGAGTTACTCCATATCTTTTAAGAACTTTCTCAAGTTGATTATTACAGAAATGAGTACCCCGATCACTTATTAAAGCTTTCGGTGTTCCAAACCTTGCAAAAACACGTTTTAAAAAGTTGACTACAACTCGTGCATCATTAGTTGGGAGAGCTTGTGCTTCCGCCCATTTAGATACATAATCAATGGCTACGAGAACATAGAGATTATTATGAGATTTTGGAAATGGACCCATAAAGTCAATACCCCAAATGTCAAATACTTCACATACTTGGATAATATTTTGTGGCATTTCATCACGTTGACTTATTTTTCCGGCCCTTTGACAAGCATCACAGGATTTGCAAAGAAGGTGTGCGTCTTTGTAAATTGTAGGCCAATAGAATCCAGCATCGTAAACTTTTCTTGCTGTTAGTTGAGGCCCATAATGCCCTCCTGTTGGTCCTGTGTGACAATGGTTTAAAATTTTACTAACTTCATCTCCGAATACACATCGGCGTATTATTCCATCTGGATAACTTTTAAAAAGATGTGGATCTTCCCAGAAATAGTGTTTTATATCACTAAAGAATTTCTTTCGTTTTTGGTACGACAATCCTTTTTCAAGGAATCCACAAACTAAGTAATTTGCATAGTCTGCAAACCATGGAATTTCATTATAATCTATCTTCAATAGATATTCATCAGAAAAGTTGTCTTGTATGGCCGATTCATTTAGAATTTCTAATTCGGGATTTTCAAGACGAGAAAGATGATCAGCGGCGAGATTTTCTGCTCCTCTTTTATCTTGGATTTCAATATCAAACTCTTGTAAGAGTAAGATCCAACGGATTAATCTTGGTTTAGCATCTTGTTTCGAAAATAGGTATCTAAGAGCAGAATGGTCGGTATAGACCACCATTTTTGCTAGAACGAGATATGAACGAAATTTGTCAAAAGCAAAGACAATAGAAAGGAGTTCTTTTTCAGTAGTTTTATAATTTGTTTATGCTCCTTGTAACATCTTACTAGCATAATATACAGGTTGAAATCGTTTTTCAATCCTTTGTCCTAAAACGGCTCCCATTGCAAAATCACTTGCATCGCACATTAGTTCAAATGGTAGATTCCAATTTGGTGTTATCATGATCGGCGCATTAGTGAGTTTCTCTTTAAGAATATTAAAAGATTTGATACATTCATCTGAAAAGATGAATGGAGCATCCTTTTCTAGGAGTTTATTCATAGGAGTGGCAATTTTAGAAAAATCTTTTATGAAACGTCGGTAAAAACCGGCATGCCCTAGAAAACTCCTAACTCCTCTAACATTGGTGGGATGTGGAAGTTTAGCAATTACATCTACTTTAGCTCTATCCACTTCAATTCCTTCCTTTGAGATTTTATGTCCAAGAACGATGCCTTCTTTAACCATGAAATGGCATTTCTCCCAATTAAGTACTAGATTTGATTGTTCGCATCTAATAAGCATTCGTTCCAGATTAACTAGACATGATTCAAATGTATCACCGAAGACTGAAAAATCATCCATGAAAACTTCCATGCATTCTTCTATCATGTCGTGAAAAATCGCCATCATACACCTTTG
The DNA here is from genome assembly GCF_046630445.1 of Rutidosis leptorrhynchoides. NCBI lineage: Eukaryota > Viridiplantae > Streptophyta > Magnoliopsida > Asterales > Asteraceae > Rutidosis > Rutidosis leptorrhynchoides. Next base: position 380,209,394 of record NC_092336.1, on the reverse strand, counting down.
AAAGGTTGCAGGGGCGTTGCAAAGTCCAAATGGCATGCGTTTGTAAGCAAAAGTACCATAAGGGCACGTGAATGTGGTTTTCTCTTGATCTTCGGGTGCTATTGGAATTTGAAAATATCCGGAAAATCCATCTAGAAAACAATAGTAACTATTTCCGGCTAATCTTTCCAACATTTGATCAATGAAAGGTAAGGGAAAGTGATCTTTTCTGGTGGCGTCATTTAATTTTCTATAATCAATACACACACGCCATCCTGTTACAGTCCTAGTAGGAATAAGCTCATTTTTCTCATTTGTAATGACAGTCATGCCACCCTTCTTAGGCACGCATTGAACTGGGCTTACCCATGGACTATCAGAAATTGGATATATCAAACCTGCATCTAGCAGTTTAATAATCTCTTTCTTAACTACATCTTGCATACTAGGATTTAGTCTTCGTTGGCGTTGCACATACGTTTTATGACCTTCTTCCATAAGGATTTTATGTGTGCAATACGAAGGACTTATTCCTTTAATATCATGAATCTTCCATGCAATGGCTGGTTTATGAGCTTTCAACACAGAAATGACTTGTGATTTCTCATTTTCAGTAAGAGAAGACGATATTATTACAGGTAATTCAGATTCACCATGTAAATAAGCGTATTCCAAATGGTTTGGAAGTGGCTTTAACTCTAATTTCGGAGGTTCTTCTATCGATGATTTATATCGATATCTGTCTTCTTCTTTTAGCATTTGAATTTCTTCTGTTGTTGGTTCATATCCATTAGCTATAAGTGTAGCTAACATTTCAGCTTCATCAATTTGTTCAGTTCCTTCTCCTAAAGAACATTCTCCTGTTCCTTGTAATTCTGGAAATTCTTCTAATAATTCTGCATGTGCATCTATAGTTTGAATATAATAACATGTATCATCTGCAGATTGTGGTTGTTGCATTGCTCTATCAACTGAAAAGGTAACACTCTCGTCCTCTATACTTAGGGTCAATTTCTTACCGAACACGTCTATCATTGCTTTAGCCGTGTTTAAGAATGGTCTTCCTAATATGAGAGGAACTTGAGAATCTTCTTCCATGTCCAGAACAACAAAATCTACTGGAAATACTAAAGTACCAACTTTAACTAGCATGTTCTCCATTATCCCTCTAGGATATTTTATTGATCTATCGGCTAGTTGTATACTTATTCTGGTTGGTTTCAATTCTCCAAGGTCTAGTTTAGCGTATAGTGAATACGGCATTAGATTTATACTAGCACCTAAGTCTGCTAATGCTTCTATTGAACTAAGACTACCCAAAAAACATGGAATTGTGAAACTTCCTGGATCAGATAGTTTTTCTGGTATCTTATTCAACAGCACTGCTGAATAATTAGCATTCATAGTAACAGCCGAGAGTTCTTCCATTTTCTTTCGATTTGAGATTAGATCTTTCAAGAATTTAGCATATCTAGGCATTCCTGAAATCACATCAATGAAAGGAAGATTTACATTTATCTGTTTAAACATATCCAAGAATTTGGATTGCTCGGCTTCAAGTTTCTCTTTCTTCACTTTACTCGGGTAAGGAAGTGGTGGTTGGTATGGTTTAACATAAGGTTTAGCCTTAACTGTGTTATCTTCATTAACCTTCTCAACTACCGGTTCTTTTTCCTTATCTTGATCAGGTTGTGGTTCTTGTGGAGTAGGAATAGCTTCATCAGAAGTTACAGGTATTTCAGGTGGTTTAAGTGTTGTACCACTTCTTGTGGTAATGGCTTTAGCTGTTTCATTCCGGGGGTTAGCATTTGTATCACTAGGTAGACTTCCCGGTTTTCTTTCACCTATTAACCTTGCTAGGTTACTTACTTCTTATTCCAAGTTTTGAATAGAAGCTTGTTGATTTCTAAATGCTTGAGCATTTTGTTCATTGGTTTGTTTTTGAGATGTGAAAAACTGCGTTTGAGTTTCAACTAGCTTCGTCATCATATCTTCTAAATTCGGCTTTTTATCATCGGGTTGTGGTGGTTTGTTTTGAAAATTAGGTCTTTGCTGATTGTAATTATTGTTGGACACTTGTTGATTGCTAGGACCTTGTTGGTTGTTGTATGGAACATTTCTGTTATAATTCTGGTTTTGATTGTAGATCGGTCTTGGCGGTTGATAATTATTCTGATAATTATTTCCAGGCCTTTGGTTTATGTATGAAATATTCTCTCTTTGTTCCATTGTTAATTCAATACTGAGACAATCTTTTGTCAAATGTGGTCCTCCACACTGCTCACAACTAATTCGTATTGAGTGAATATCCTTAGTCATCTTTTCCATTCGTCTCTCGACAGCATCTATCTTTGCGGAAATGGAATCTAAGTCATGGCTAGAATCGGCTCTAGCTGCTTTAGATGATCTAACGATATCTTTTTCTTGGTGCCACTCATGTGAATGGGAAGCAGTGTTATCAATAATTTTGTAAGCATCAGTTTCGGTTTTCTTCATAATGGAACCACCAGCTGCTATATCTATGTCTTTCCTTGTGGTGATGTCGCATCCTTGGTAGAATATTTGTACTATTTGACAGGTGTCTAAACCATGTTGCGGACATCCTCTTAATAACTTTCCAAATCTTGTCCACGCCTCATATAGAGTTTCATTTGGCTTCTGTGTGAACGTAACAATTTCTCCTTGAAGTCTTACGGCTTTAGATGCCGGAAAGAATTGTTTAAGAAAATTTTCAACTAAAACGTCCCATGTATCAATCGCCCCTTCAGGTAACGATTCCAACCAATCTTTGGCTTCTCCCTTTAAAGTCCAGGGAAATAACATGAGATATATCTGTTCATCCTCAACTTCTCTTATTTTAAATAGAGTGCAGATCCTATTAAAGGTACGAAGATGTTCATTTGGATCTTCCTTCGGCGCACCACTAAATTGGCATTGATTAGTCACCATGTGTAGAATTTGTCCTTTGATTTCATAATCTGGCGCATTAATGTCTGGATGAGTAATTGCGTGACCTTGGCCAGTGCGTTTAGCTCTCATTCGGTCTTCCATACTTAAAGGTTCCAGATTCTCCATAATTGAATTTGTTGAATCGGAATCACTAGAGGATTCTGATTTAATGGTTCGTTGCTCAACAATCTCTGTTTGAATGATTGGTGGTTCCGGAGGAAAATTTAATGGTTCAGGATCTATGAATCGTCCCTGAATATTCTCCGGATTCTCAATTGTGATGTCGGGTTCAAAAAATAGATTATCGGAAATTTGAACTGGAGTACTTGGTCGACTGGATGACGATTCTAAAGAAAAATCAACGGCGGTAATATTTGCTAAATGTCTTGATCTAGTTACAGGTGGTGAACGTCTTGCTCGGTGCATTCACTGAATATCCTATTAGTTTTTAAAAAGAAAGAAAGATTATATAAGTTATCCAATTAATAGACTTTTCTGATTTTGCCCACGTTTCGAATATCCAAACGATGCAGCAGAGGGGCAGGATTCGTTTGGTCTCAATATAATTGAGGACTGTTTGGCTCCAATAACCCGGTCCATGTACAAATCCAACTATTACTACGAACCAGAAAATTTTGATGTCTATCAATTTAACCACTTAAAATAAATTTTCGTAATTTTAAGAAATTTAGATAAGAAGTAGAATAAAAATCTATGTCCTAAAACTAGAATAACGAGAAATAAGAAAGAAAAAGAGTGCGTCGGAAAAAGATCGAAAAATAAAAATAAGAAAGAAAAAGAGTGACTTATAGAACTTAAAAACACTCGACTAACCCAACCTTATTACTATCACTAACTTAAAATTATAATCGCAAATTGAGATTACTAATTGGAATGATAATTGATACATAGGTAAAAGGTGTCTAAAAATATTAAAGCTTACAAGAAAAACTATATCCCAAATGGCAATAACTTAAAAAGAAACTAAAACTTAAAAAGGCGTCGCAAAATTCTAAAGCACCTAAATCTTAGTCTAAAGAAAAAGCACTTAAGGAATTTTACGGCAAAGCCTAAAAATCTAGAAGTAAAAAGAAATAACTATGGCAAAAACTATATCTAAATACGAGCGAAAAATACAAATATTACGCTAAAATAATTAAAAAGGGAGAAAATATAAAAATATACAAAAAGTTGTAAAAAGTACAATTTTTATAAAAATATTATTTTTATATTATTTATTTATTAAAACTAGTAATTTTACATTAATTAAACTAATTTAACTAAATATATAAATTAAATAAAAAGAAACTTAAAACTAATTATAATAATAATAAGTAATTAGGGTTAATAATAATAATAATTAATAATTACCCCGTATTTAATGCCTGATTAGGGTTTCTGTCGGCGTGTCAGAGTGTCTCCGCGAGTCGCGGTATTCGAAGCTGCAAACTCCGCGAGTCGCGGGGTTCCAATTTTCAGATGACAGGTTGATTAAAATTCGACGCGTTTTTTTTTTTTTTTTTATATTCTGTTTTATATTTTCTGTTTAAATAAAAATATTTATATAATAAAAACTTATATTTAAAAACTAAAATAAAAATAGAACTACTCTATAATTTTAAAAATATCTTAAAAATAGATTTATACATATATTAAATTTTTTTTTTCGGTTTTTTTATGTTTTAAATAAAAATATTTAAATAAAACTTATATTATTATAAAATAAAAATAAAGAAACTTTATAAAACTTAAATATTTAACAAAATCTTAAAAAAATATATAAATTTTTGTTTTCTTTTTATATTTTCGAATAATTAAAAACGTATTTTTACAAAAGTGAATTTTAATAAAAGTAAACTAAAAATAAAAATCTTTTTTTTTTAAAAAAAATTAGCGTTACGCTTCCGGCTTTTAAGCTAGATTGTTCCCCGGCAGCGGCGCCAAAAATAACTTGATGTCGTGCGAGGTGTATATAAAATAGCTTTATATTTTACAAGGAAATACTATTAAATACGATACAATTTTACACAAGATATTTATTTATTTATAGAATGGATATACTTAAACCTTGCTACAACACTTATAGTCAGTGTACCTAATCGTACAGTAGTGTAGTTTTTAGTAAGTCCGGTTCGTTCCACAGGGAAAATCTTTAAACAAAGCTTAACGCTATATTAGTTTACTTTTATAAAAATACAAATATATATATAAGTAATATTATTATTATAAAGGGGGGTTTTTACCGTTTAATGACCGGTTTGTCGATTTTAAAACTTTAGTCGCAGTTAAAACCAAATGTAAAATATTAAATAAATAAAAGACTTAATTTAAAGCATAAAGTAAATAACGATAATGAAATTGCGAATAATAAAAGTGCGATAAAATAAACTTGCGATTAAAAAGTACGATAATTAAAAGTGTAATTAAATACAATAACAATAAATAAAAGTGTTATAATTAGAAGTACAATTAAATATAAAATAAAAGGAATTAAATATGAAATAAAAGAATTATGCTTATTTAAACTTCCGTAATCATGATGTTTGACGTGTTGATTTTAGTTTTATGCCCATGGGTTAATTGTCCTTTGTCCTGGATTATTTAATATGTCCGTCTGGTTTTTGTCCATAACAGTCCATCAGTCATAAATATAAAGTGCGAGTGTCCTCGTCAAATTATCCTTATACCCGAAGTTAAATATTCCAACTAATTGGGGACTTAAACTGTAACAAGATTTTAATACTTTGTTTAATAATTACACTAGGTTATCGACTGCGTGTAACCCAAGGTTTTAATACTCTGTTATCAATTATGCCAAGTGTCCTTGTACATAATTTCACCCCTGTTTTAATAATTCTAGTGGCTATTAATCCATTCCCGTGACCGGTTAAATGAACGATTATTCGTACATATAAATATCCCGCCCATCGTGTCTGATCGAGTGTATATGGTTATTTATAGGGACGTCCAATTGTAAATCTTTATATTAAAATTAACAAACTATCATTTAGTTAAACAAATATAAAGCCCATTAATAGCCCATAGTCTAATTACCACAAGTGTCGTTCTTTTGTCCAAACCCCAATTATGGTACAAAGCCCAATTACCCAATTTTAGTAATTAGCCCAACATCATGATTACTTCATTTTAAATAAGCATAATAATAACTTAGCTACGAGACATTAAATTAAAAAGGTCGAACATAACTTACAATGATTAAAAATAGCGTAGCGTTACACGGACAAAATTTTGACTTACACCCTTACAACATTCGCTAGCATACCCTTATTATTAGGATTTAAAATTAAAATTAAAATTAAAATATAAATATAAATATAAATATTACGTATAGATATAGAGAGATTGATATATTGGATGATAAAAATGATCAGAATTCGTTGGGTTTTATAGGGATTTTCGTATTTGGCTACTCCGCGAGTCGCGGCATTTTTGGCCTCCATACTCCGCAACTCGCGGAGTTCGTAATTCCAGCTCACAAAGGTTTGTCTTTTAATTTGCCGACGTTTTATAAATATATTATAATATATATATTAATTTTAAGAATTAATTATATATTATATTATATTTATATACATAGTTAACTTGTAATTTTTAGTCCGTTGCGTCGAGCGTTGAGAGTTGACTCTGGTCCCGGTTCCGGATTTTCGAACGTCCTTGCGTGCAATTTAATATCTTGTACTTTGCGTTTTGAATCTTGTACTCTTGTAATTTTGAGACGTTTCTTATCAATAATTGGAACCTCATTGATTGTATTTTGTACTTTTGAGCTTTTTGGTCGTTTGCGTCTTCAATTCGTCGAATCTGTCTTTTATCTTCACCTTTTATTATTTAAACGAATATCACTTTTAAATAGAACAATTGCAACTAAAAGCTTGTCTTTCTTGAGGAATAATGCTATGAAATATATGTTCGTTTTTAGCATTATCAGTCCCACTTTTAAAATCTAATATTTTTGGGATGAGAATACATGCAGGTTTTATAAATGATTTACAAAATAGACACAAGTACGTGAAACTACATTCTATGGTTGAATTATCGAAATCAAATATGCCCCTTTTTATTAAGTCTGGTAATCTAAGAATTAGGGAACAGACACCCTAATTGACGCGAATCCTAAAGATAGATCTATTGGGCCTAACAAACCCCATCCAAAGTACCGGATGCTTTAGCACTTCGAAATTTATATCATATCCGAAGGGTGTCCCGGAATGATGGGGATATTCTTATATATGCATCTTGTTAATGTCGGTTACCAGGTGTTCACCATATGAATGATTTTTATCTCTATGTATGGGATGTGTATTGAAATATGAAATCTTGTGGTCTATTGTTACGATTTGATATATATATATAGGTTAAACCTATAACTCACCAACATTTTTGTTGACGTTTAAAGCATGTTTATTCTCAGGTGAATACTAAGAGCTTCCGCTGTTGCATACTGAAATAAGGACAAGATTTGGAGTCCATGTTTGTATGATATTGTGTAAAAACTGCATTCAAGAAACTGATTTCGATGTAACATATTTGTATTGTAAACCATTATGTAATGGTCGTGTGTAAACAGGATATTTTAGATTATCATTATTTGATAATCTACGTAAAGCTTTTTAAACCTTTATTTATGAAATAAATGTTATGGTTTGTTTTAAAAATGAATGCAGTCTTTGAAAAACGTCTCAATTAATATGGAACGTTTTTAATCAATAAGAACGGGACATTTCAACTTTCCCTTACCTTTCATTGATCAAATGTTAGAAAGATTAGCCGGGAATAGTTACTATTGTTTTCTTGACGGTTTTTCCGGATATTTTCAAATTCCAATAGCACCCGAGGACCAAGAGAAAACCACATTCACGTGCCCTTATGGTACTTTTGCTTACAAACGCATGCCATTTGGACTTTGCAACGCCCCTGCAACCTTTCAAAGGTGCATGATGGCGATTTTTCACGACATGATAGAAGAATGCATGGAAGTTTTCATGGATGACTTTTCAGTCTTCGGTGATACTTTTGAATCATGTCTAGTTAATCTTGAACGAATGCTTATTAGATGCGAACAATCAAATCTAGTTCTTAATTGGGAAAAATGCCATTTCATGGTTAAAGAAGGCATCGTTCTTGGACATAAAATCTCAAAGGAAAGAATTGAAGTGGATAGAGCTAAAGTAGATGTAATTGCTAAACTTCCACATCCCACCAATGTTAGAGGAGTTAGGAGTTTTCTAGGGCATGCCAGTTTTTACCGACGTTTCATAAAAGATTTTTCTAAAATTGCCACTCCTATGAATAAACTCCTAGAAAAAGATGCTGCATTTATCTTTTCAGATGAATGCATCAAATCCTTTAATATTCTTAAAGAAAAACTCACTAATGCGCCGATCATGATAACTCCAATTGGAACCACACCTTTTAGACTCGTTTACGGAAAATCATGTCATCTTCCAGTAGAAATTGAACACAAAGCATTTTGGGCTTTGAAGACATGTAATCTGGATTTACATGAAGCCGGACATCTACGATTAAGTCAACTAAATGAATTAGAAGAATTGAGACATGAAGCATACGAAAATTCGTTAATCTATAAGGAAAGAACGAAGAAATGGCATGATAAAAGAATCAGAAGTTCAAATGAATTTAAAGAAGGAGACAGAGTTCTTCTTTTCAATTCACGATTCAAGCTATTTCCTGGAAAATTGAAATCAAGATGGTCTGGACCATTCATAGTCAAAAGAGTTTTCCCGTACGGAACAATAGAATTAATAAATTCAAATGGGATTGAATTTAAAGTTAATGGTCACAGAGTTAAACATTACATAGATAGTCCAATGGAAGTTGACAACGAAGTTAATCACAATTTCAACACCACAGCTAACTAAGTGTGGGGAGAATCAAATCTTTAAAGGATAATAAGTATTTCTGTTAGAGTTAGATGTTCTGTTTTCGTGTAGTTTCCGAGAATGGAATCCGAATGGTCTTTCCCTAGCAGACCCTAAAGAACTAGTCTTCTCCCCCCATTCTGAATTTTTATTTTTTTTAGGTTTTACGAGATGAAGACTTCCTGTGAACTAAACCATGGTCTAATGCTACACGCTTTGATCACTAAATGTAATAATGACACCCTTCCAAGTGAATTGGTATCATTAATCAGAGGTGAATTGAACGGAGTAAGAAAAGAATCTAGGAACGAAAATAATATGTTACATTTTGGTAAAGGAAAATCAAAATCCGCAGCAAAAAGAAGAGCACGACACCTTGAAAGATGTCACAAATGCAGAAAATGGTCACACGAAGGAAAATGCTCGACGAATCAGACATATTCCAATACCAAATTCGTTACTTTATGCAGAGATGGACCGTTCATATGTTTTGAAGAAAAATCGTTGAATGCTCGAGGTTACGCCTATGTAGCTATGGAAAACCAATTAGTCCAACTATCTTATGAGTGAACTAAAGCAGGTCACTGAGAATTCTATCTCACAGGTAAGTATGTACAGTTTTTATTTTTATTTTATTGCTTTTAACCTTTTGATAATAAACGCTAAATTGTTCGCTATAAAGTATTAAATTGATACTCAATAAAATTAGGTTTTGCGACCGAAATTATTGATATCATGCAAAAATTTATTACATCACTGCGAAATTTACCGTTTATTCTTAAGGTATAAATATCTTTAATCATTCAACCCAAAATATTTCAAAAATTCGTCATGAGTTAAACTAGGTTATGGAACCGAAATTACTTTACCGAAAAGAGGGGCGTATATTTTTGATAATATTTGATTGATTAAAGTGGGATAAAAGACCAAAAAGATTTTTAATTTTAATTTTTACCATGTTTTTAAAATTAATATTTAAAAATTAAATTAATATTGTGAACTTTTTAAAATCAATATATTTAAGTTTGTAAATATTTAAAAAATTAATATTTTTAATATAAGTTTGTATGTATAAAAACAAAAATATAATAAAAGTTTGGTGTGAATTTATAATTTTCATAATATGAATTTTTAATTTTATGCAATTTAAATTTAAGTTTGGTGTGAATTTAAAAACAAATATATACTTTATTTCACTAAGATAAAAATATGATTTTTAAAATTCGTCGTGAGTTGAAGACTAGGTCATTGAACCGAAATTGCTTTACCCGAGGGCGGGACGAGAAATTTTATTATCATTATTTTTAATCCTATTGATATAAAGTATGCCAAAAACATAAAAAAAAAATAAAAAAAACCGCCAATATGTTTGGAAACTTTGGTAAAATTAAATATTTTTTCTACGCTAATCACCCTCAATAATTTAAATTGCTACTGATTTCTTGCAAATGAGGGCATTGCAAGATCTTAAGTATGGGAAGAGGTTAAATTCTTTCGAATTTTTAAAATTTTAACTTATACACTTGGTTACCATTAAAAATGCTAGTAACGCAGTAGTTGTATTAGAATCTAGTGCTCTCTGATAATAAAGAACAGCCCTAGTCTTATATACTGACTACCCAATTCTAGTAAAAATTTTCAATTAAATGAATTCAAAATCATGTTTATACATATTTATGAACGATAAAACTAGGTGTTAACACCGAAATTATTGTTACCTCAGAAAGGACATAAATTGCGAAACAACCCAAAATGTTAGAATTCATTTAAAATGGAATAGAGGACAATAAAAAGGCAAAGAAAGGAAAATAAAAGCCAAGTGTGGGAAAAATTTACCAAATTATTTTGAACATATATCACATATTTTTGTACAAATAACTGAGGATACTTTTGTTTTGGACAAAATTAACCGTTTTACCCAATTTCTTATAATATATTTGAAAGAAAGATGGATCTACACGATGAATCAATTCCATCATTAAAAGGAAGTAAAGTCTTCCGAAAAAGACACGCGCTTCTTAATTTAGGTCAGGAAGTTGTCGTCCAGACCAGCTGTAGGTTGACGAAAAATCTAGAAAAGTCATCACTAAAATCAGCAGGAAATCCACGGACCTCAGCATCAAACAGGGTCGCCAAGTGGTCAGACTTATCCTAACCATGAGAGGATCTGTCTCGTAAAATGGGGAGGACGCCATGCAAATTAGCTTGATAAGACTAATGAATCAGACCCCCAGAAAGGATAATCTCCTTAAAGATTAAAAATCAGCTTTTAAGACTGATATTACTCAATCCTAGAGATTGACCTTAAAGATTGAGAATTACAAACTCATGGAATTCGATGATATCTAAACTCGAGCTTGAACGAGAAAATATTTTGATCAAAATTACAAACCGATTTGTATTCTGAAAACCCATTTTCAATGCGTTCATTACCATTGAACGTAAAATCCTAGGAATTCACCTGGAATTCATTAGGTCACCTGAACCAAATCGGGTGTCAACCGTAAGAACGATGATTGCATAGCATGGTCAAAGACAGGACCTTGTGCCAAACCGAAAAATTATAGGGTGAGCTTTACTATTGCACCTACAAAGGATAGTAATTGCATCCGACACGTTATAGACCATAATTAAAAGCATGTCAGGGGACATTGCCTTAACAGTTGCTTGTTCAACGCTTTCCTTTACAACCGGACGGTAGTTTATCGAAAGGTAATATACAGAGCAAGTATACTGGACGTGTTGCTTTCCCAATACAAGGTTAGCAAGTGGGTGACACAAAACCGCAAGTTTTGAGCTAAAATTTTCAAATTTTAAACCCACCAAACCCACAAAAATATTTTGCAAACACCGATGAAGGGTTATTCCGGAAAACTTATCTAGGGTAAAAGCTAGATCGTATTTTCAAAAGATCAAATGTTTTCATAAAGATCCAATTTCCTTAAGGATCTAAATTTCCATAGTCATGTGGGACTGTAAACCACAACATTACTACCATTGTTCATACCGCCGTATAGAAATCACTGATGTACAAAGTGTGAAGAATAAAGAAGTGATTCTAGTATTTTTTATTTCAAGACTATATTGCTTGAGGACAAGCAACGCTAAAGTGTGGGAATATTTGATAATTCTAAAAACGAACATATATTTCATAGCATTATCCCTCAAGAAAGACAAGCTTTTAGTTGCAATTGTTCTATTTACAAGTGATATTCGTTTAAATAATAAAAGGTGAAGACAAAAGACAGATTCGACGAATTGAAGACGCAAACGACCAAAAAGCTCAAAAGTACAAAGTACAATCAAAGTGGTTCCAATTATTGATGAGAAACGTCTCAAAATTACAAGAGTACAAGACGCGAAACGCAAAATACAAGATATTAAATTGTACGCAAGGACGTTCAAAAATCCGGAACCGGGACCAAAGTCAACTCTCAACGCGTTACGCAACGGAGCAAAAATTACAAGTCAACTATGAGCATAAATATAATATAATATGTATAATTACTTAAAATTATATATATTATATTTATATTAATAAAAGTGTCGGCAAACTGTTGAACCTGTGAATGTTAGCTGAGAAATACGGCCATGCGATCGCATGGCTTCGAAGAGGAAAACTCATGCGATCGCATGAAGTACAGTATCGGGCCACATTGCTATAAAAATGCAGCTTGTCGATTGATTTATCATATATCCATCCATCTCTCTATCTATCACGTATGTATATATATATATATATATATATATATATATATATATATATATATATATTATAATTTTAATTTTAATTTTAAATTCTAATAATAAGGGTATGTTAGCGAATGTTGTAAGGGTGTAAGTCGAAATTCTGTCCGTGTAACGCTACGCTATTTTTAATCACTGTAAGTTATGGTTAATGTTATTTTTAATTTAATGTCTCATAGCTAAGTTATTATTATGCTTATTTAATGCCGAAGTAATCGTGATGTTGGGCTAAATATTAAAATTGGGTAATTGGGCTTTGTACCATAATTGGGGTTTGGATAAAAGAACGACACTTGTGGAAATTAGACTATGGGCTATTAATGGGCTTTATATTAACTAAATGATACCTCGTTAATTTAATATATAGACTTATAATTTGACGTATTTATATATAACCACATACGCTTGACTGGGCACGGTGGGCGGGATATCTATAAATACCAATAATTGTTCATTTTACCGGACACGGAATTGGATTAATAGTTAATAGACTTGTTGAAACAGGGGTGGATTACATTCAAGGGTAATTGGTGTAATTGTTAACAAAGTAGTAAAACCTTGGACTACACGCAGTCGATAACCTGGTGTATTCATTAAACAAAGTATTAAGACATTGTTACAATTCGAATCCCCAATTAGTTGGAATATTTAACTTCGGGAATAAGAATAATTTGACGAAGATTTTCGCACTTTATGATTATGACTGATGGACTATTATGGACAAATCTGTATGGATATATCGAATAATCCAGGACAAAGGACAATTAACCCATGGGAATAAACTAAAAATCAACACGTCAAACATCATGATTATGGAAGTTTAAATAAGCATAACTCTTTTATTTCATATTTAATTGCACTTTTAATTATCGTACTTTTATTTATTGTCATTTTATTTAATTGCATTTTTTAATTATCGTACTCTTTAATTATCGCAATTTTATTTTATCTCACTTTTATTTATCGCAATTTCATTATAGATATTTACTTTACGCTTTAAATTAAGTCATATTTATTTTTAATATTTTACATTAGGTTTTAACTGCGACTAAAGTTTTAAAATCGACAAACCGGTCATTAAACGGTAAAAACCCCCTTTTATAATAATAATACTAACTATATATATTTTTGTATTTTTACAATTATAAGTTAAAACTAATATAGCGTTAAGCTTGTTTAAAAGATCCCTGTGGAACGAACCGGACTTACTAAAAACTACACTACTGTACGATTAGGTACACTACCTATAAGTGTTGTAGCAAGGTTTAGGTATATCCATTCTATAAATAAATAAATATTTTGTGTAAAATTGTATCGTATTTAATAGTATTTCGTTGTAAAAAATAATACTATTTCCTAGTACCCCTCGCACACATCAAGTATTTTTGAATTAAACTTAATAATACAAATTGAATAAAAACTAAACTAAATAATTAAATAACTAAACCCTAATTAGGGTTTTAATTAAATATTAATAATAATAATAATTACACCCTACTGTCGGCTGAGGTTACCAGGCGAGTCAAATCAGGTCATGCGATCGCCTGTCACGCGGGTGACCCGGGTTCGATCCCCGACAGAGGCGCCAAAAATACTTGATGTGTGCGAGGGGTACTAGAAAATAGTATTATTTTTTACAACGAAATACTATTAAATACGATACAATTTTACACAAGATATTTATTTATTTATAGAATGGATATACCTAAATCTTGTTACAACACTTATAGGCAGTGTACCTAATCGTACAGTAGTGTAGTTTTTAGTAAGTCCGGTTCGTTCCACAGGGATCTTTTAAACAAGCTTAACGCTATATTAGTTTTAACTTATAATTGTAAAAATACAAAAAATATATATAGTTAGTATTATTATTATAAAAGGGGGGTTTTTACCATTTAATGACTGGTTTGTCGATTTTAAAACTTTAGTCGCAGTTAAAACCTAATGTAAAATATTAAAAATAAATATTACTTAATTTAAAGCGTAAAGTAAATAACGATAATGAAATTGCGATAAATAAAAGTGCGATAAAATAAAATTGCGATAATTAAAGAGTACGATAATTAAAAAATGTAATTAAATAAAATGACAATAAATAAAAGTGCGATAATTAAAAGTGCAATTAAATATGAAATAAAAGAATTATGCTTATTTAAACTTCCATAATTATGATGTTTGACGTGTTGATTTTTAGTTTATTCCCATGGATTAATTGTCCTTTGTCCTGGATTATTCGATATGTCCATACGGATTTGTCCATAATAGTCCATCAGTCGTAATCATAAAGTGCGAAAGTCTTCGTCAAATTATTCTTATTCCCGAAGTTAAATATTCCAACTAATTGGGGATTCAAATTGTAACAAGGTCTTAATACTTTGTTTAATGAATATACCAGGTTATCGACTGCGTGTAGTCCAAGGTTTTACTACTTTATTAACAATTACACCAATTACCCTTGAATGTAATCCACCCCTGTTTCAACAAGTCTATTAACTATTAATCCAGTTCCGTGTCTGGTAAAATGAACAATTATTGGTATTTATAGATATCCCGCCCACCGTGCCCAGTCAAGCGTATGTGGTTATATATAAATACGTCAAATTATAAGTCTATATATTAAATTAATGAGGTATCATTTAGTTAATATAAAGCCTATTAATAGCCCATAGTCTAATTTCCACATGTGTCGTTCTTTTATCCAAACCCAATTATGGTACAAAGCCCAATTATCCAATTTTAATATTTAGCCCAACATCACGATTACTTCGGCATTAAATAAGCATAATAATAACTTAGCTACGAGACATTAAATTAAAAATAACATTAACCATAACTTACAGTGATTAAAAATAGCGTAGCGTTACACGGACAAAATTTCGACTTACACCCTTACAACATTTGCTAACATACCCTTATTATTAGAATTTAAAATTAAAATTAATATTATAATATAAATATATATATATACGTGATAGATAGAGAGATGGATGGATATATGATAAATCGTTCGACAAGCTGCCTTTTTATAGCAATGTGGCCCGATACTGTACATCATGCGATCGCATGAGTTTTCCTCTTCGAAGCCATGCGATCGCATGGCCGTATTTCTCAGCTAACATTCACAGGTTCAATAGTTTGCCGACACTTTTATTAATATAAATATAATATATATAATTTTAAGTAATTATATATATATTATATTATATTTATGCTCATAGTTGACTTGTAATTTTTGCTCCGTTGCGTCGCGCGTTGAGAGTTGACTTTGGTCCCGGTTCCGTATTTTCGAACGTCCTTGCGTACAATTTAATATCTTGTATTTTGCGTTTCGCGTCTTGTACTCTTGTAATTTTGAGACGTTTATCATCAATAATTGGAACCACTTTGATTGTACGTTGTACTTTTGAGCTTTTTGATCGTTTGCGTCTTCAATTCGTCGAATCTGTCTTTTGTCTTCACCTTTTATTATTTAAACGAATATCACTTATAAATAGAACAATTGCAACTAAAAGCTTGTCTTTCTTGAGGGATAATGCTATGAAATATATGTTCGTTTTTAGCATTATCACCAGCAGACAAGCATCAACTAACATGCAGTCATCACAAGTACTAACTAACCACAACAATAAGTATATCTAACAAGCATGGCAATCATAATATAACATGCTTCTATATACTATATTCTCTAGTTAGTCCCACTCACCAAATACCAGCAAACGAGAAGGTATTCAACTATCTAATCACTGAACCTTCTCTTTCTCCTTTTCTCCTGAGAAAACATATACACAAGTTAGTTTCTGTTCGTTAACATCAAATAACACAATATATAAATTTTGTATCAAAAACTGTTCGCTAAAATTTTTTGCTTAACACTTGTGCACTTTCAAAATTTACATCATAAACACCAGAATACAAACGGGCAGCATAACAGCTAAAAATCAACACTTAGGTAAAATATTCTGCCCTGGACACACAGTCGGTCGACTGACTCTTACAGTCGGTCGACTGTCGACACAACCGGTCGACTGACCTTCCCAGTCGGTCGATTCATTTGGTATTACATCAATCGGCCGAAGGTAAATCTCAGTCAGTCGGTTCACTCAACAGTCGGTAGGTTGTCTTCATCAACCGGCCGGTTCAACCCTCAGTCGGTCGACTGTCGACCGACAGTCGGCCGAGTGTGTTCATCTTCATCAGAAACTGAACAAAGGCTACAGACTTCACGATGAAATCCTAAAATCTCGATCTAGAGCTCGTTTTAAACACCAAAATCGACCACAACTTGTTCACTACTTGTTATAGACTCAAAACCCACAACAATTTGACCATAACAACACTTTAATCACTTATTTTGACACAAATTTACACTTTTATGAAAACTAACACAAAACCTTAAATTTCTCAAAGATTAGAGCATGGAAGCTTGTGATTCTTACCTAAAAAGAATTAGTGAATCACAAGGAACACAAAGATATGAACAATTTGAGCTCTAGATAAAGATTAAGGATTAGGGTTTGATTGAAGGTGGAAGGGAAGGTACGGTGTGTGTTTTGGGAAGGATCTGAAAAATGCAAGAGAGAGACTGCCTAAGTCATCTAAAGTGGGTTTAATTCCCACACTGTGTGACACACGGGTATTTATCAGTTATCTGATATCTTTCGTACGTCATTTGGCAACCCAAACGGAGTCCAAATTAAATAAACAAACCTGTTCTGTGACCCTTGCCACAAACTGGTCCTAACCACATCATTATTTAATAATTTAATAATAAATATTAAATAAAAAATAAAATCATATAATAACGCAAAACAAACTTAAGGGCAATCTAGTAATCTTACATCTAGGCCCAATTGAGGATGTTACAAATCTACCCCCCTTAAGAAGATTCCGTCCTCGGAATCTGGTCAAGGTCAAACAACTGAGGATAGCGCACCCTCATTAAATCCTCGATTTCCCACGTCAAGTTAGAACCTAAACTGTGCCGCCATTCCACTAACACCATAGGAATCTGTTTCTTTCTTAGCTTTGTGACTTTCTTGTCCACTATTCTAACCGGCTCTTCTACTAACTTCTTAGTTAAATCAACTTTCAAATCCTTCAATGGAAGAATCTGACTTTCATCGTCTACTTTACACTTTCTTAAATAACAAACATTGAACGTGTTGTGTATTCCTGCTAACTCTGATGGAAGATCTAAAACAACAGTCTGATCATTCAAAATTTCTTTGATCGAAAATGGCCCAATAAACCTCGGTGCTAGTTTGCCACGTTTACCAAATCTGATCACCCCTTTCCACGGCAAAACTTTCAGATAAACACGATCACATACATTAAATGTCACCGGACGTCTGTGCGGATCAGCATACATCTTTTTTTGGTCTCTGGCTGCTTTTAACTTCTCACGTGCAATTTCGACTTTTTCTGCAGTTAACTGAACAATTTCGGGACCTGCAAATTGTTTCTCACCTGCTTCTAACCAACACGTAGGAGTTCTGCATTTTCGACCATACAACATTTCATACGGTGGCATTCCGATACTCGAATGATATGAATTGTTGTAAGCAACCTCTATCAATGGAAGATGCGAATCCCAAGAGCCACCATATTCTAAGACACACGCTCTCAACATGTCTTCTAACGTTTGAATCGTTCGTTCACTCTGACCGTCTGTTTGTGGATGATATGTTGTACTTAAATTCACACGCGTACCCAGATTCTGTTGTAAACTATTCCAGAAGTTCGATACAAACCTAGTATCTCTATCGAAAACTATTGACAACGGTATACCATGTCGACTAACGATCTCTTTCAAGTACAATTCTGCCAAATCACTTAACGAAGCTGTTTCACGAGTAGCTAAAAAGTGAGCACTCTTTGTTAAACGATCCATAATCACCCAGATCATGTCATGTCCTTTCTGGGTTCGGGGTAACTTGGTTACAAAATCCATCGTTATATGATCCCATTTCCACTGAGGAATTTCTAACTGTCTTAGAGATCCATATGGTTTCTGATGTTCTGCTTTAACTTGTGCACAAATATGACATTTCTCAACGAAACCAGCAACATCTGTCTTAATTGTCGACCACCAATACAATGTTTTCAAGTCTCGGTACATCTTAGTACTACCTGGATGCATTGTCAATCTTGATTTATGCGCTTCAGTAAGGATTAAATCCCTCAAATCTCCAAGCATAGGCACCCAAATTCGATCTTTATAGGTCTTTAATCCTCTAGAATCATTGCATAGGTCAAATTTTCTTTTAGTCATTTGTTCAGTCTTTAGTTTTTCATCATTCAAAGCTACTAACTGAACGATTTTCAATCGATCAATCAAGTCTGAAACTATTTCAATTCTCATAAATCTAACATTTTCAATGGTTTTCTTGCGACTCAGAGCATCTGCGACCACATTTGCTTTACCCGGATGGTACTTAATCTCACAATCGTAGTCTTTAATTAATTCTAAACATCGACGTTGACGCATATTTAATTCTTTCTGCGAAAAGATATATTGAAGACTCTTATGATCTGTATAGATTTCACAATGTGTACCATACAAATAATGTCTCCAAAGCTTCAAAGCAAACACAACCGCAGTTAACTCTAAATCGTGAGTAGGGTAGTTTCGTTCATGATTCTTCAACTGTCGTGAAGCATACGCTATAACTTTATTTCTCTGCATCAAAACACAACCCAGACCTGCACGTGACGCATCGCAGTAGACCACAAAATCTTCTGTTCCCTCTGGTAAAGCTAAAATCGGCGCTTGACATAACAATTGTTTGAGAGTCTGAAAAGCCTTTTCTTGTTCATCAGTCTATCGAAAGGCTACATCTTTTCTGGTTAACTTATTTAATGGGCCTGCTATTTGTAGTGACCCGAACTTTTCCATGTTTATATATATTAATTGAGATTGATATTTACATGATTAAATGTTTCCAACATGTTAAGCAATCAAACTTGTTAAGACTTGATTAATTGAAATAGGTTTCATATAGACAATTGACCACCCAAGTTGACTGGTGATTCACGAACATTAAAACTTGTAAAAACTATACGATGACATATATATGGTTATATATATAGTTAACATGATTTTATTATAAGTATGTATCTCATTAGGTATTTTAACAATGAGTTATATACATAAAAATGAGACTATTAATTTAAGAAACTCGAAAACGATATATATAACGATTATCGTTATAACAACGTCTTACTAGGTACATATGAATCATATTAAGATATTGATACACTTGGTTAATTATGTTAAATGATAAGTAAATATATTATTAAGTGTATTAACAATGAAATACATATGTAAAAATAAGACTACTAACTTAATGATTTCGAAACGAGACATATATGTAACGATTATCGTTGTAACGACATTTAACTGTATATATATCATACTAAGATATATTATATATCATAATATCATGATAATATAACAATTTAACATCTCATTTGTTATAATAAACAATGGGTTAACAACATTCAACAAGATCGTTAACCTAAAGGTTTCAAAACAACATTTACATGTAACGACTAACGATGACTTAACGACTCAGTTAAAATGTATATACATGTAGTGTTTTAATATGTATTCATACACTTTTGAAAGACTTCAAGACACTTATCAAAATACTTCTACTTAACAAAAATGCTTACAATTACATCCTCGTTCAGTTTCATCAACAATTCTACTCGTATGCACCCTTATTCGTACTCGTACAATACACAGCTTTTAGATGTATGTACTATTGGTATATACACTCCAATGATCAGCTCTTAGCAGCCCATGTGAGTCACCTAACACATGTGGGAACCATCATTTGGCAACTAGCATGAAATATCTCATAAAATTACAAAAATATGAGTAATCATTCATGACTTATTTACATGAAAACAAAATTACATATCCTTTATATCTAATCCATACACCAACGACCAAAAACACCTACAAACACTTTCATTCTTCAATTTTCTTCATCTAATTGATCTCTCTCAAGTTCTATCTTCAAGTTCTAAGTGTTCTTCATAAATTCCAAAAGTTCTAGTTTCATAAAATCAAGAATACTTCCAAGATTGCAAGTTTACTTCCAAGTTTTCTAAATCCATTCCAAGTAATCATCCAAGATCAAGAAATCTTTGTTACTTACAGTAGTTTATCTTTCTAATACAAGGTAATAATCATATTCAAACTTTAATTCAATTTCTATAACTATAATAATCTTATTTCGAGTGGAAATCTTACTTGAAATTGTTTTCGTGTCATGATTCTGCTTCAAGAACTTTCAAGCCATCCAAGGATCCTTTGAAGCTAGATCTATTTTTCTCATTTCCAGTAGGTTTATCCAAGGAACTTAAGGTAGTAATGATGTTCATAACATCATTCGATTCATATATATAAAGCTATCTTATTCGAAGGTTTAAACTTGTAATCACTAGAACATAGTTTAGTTAATTCTAAACTTGTTCGCAAACAAAAGTTAATCCTTCTAACTTGACTTTTAAAATCAACTAAACACATGTTCTATATCTATATGATATGCTAACTTAATGATTTAAAACCCGGAAACACGAAAAACACCGTAAAACCGGATTTACGCCGTCGTAGTAACACCGCGAGCTGTTTTGGGTTAGTTAATTAAAAACTATGATAAACATTGATTTAAAAGTTGTTATTCTGGGAAAATGATTTTTATTATGAACATGAAACTATATCCAAAAATTATGGTTAAACTCAAAGTGGAAGTATGTTTTCTAAAATGGTCATCTAGACGTCGTTCTTTCGACTGAAATGACTACCTTTACAAAAACGACTTGTAACTTATTTTTCCGACTATAAACCTATACTTTTTCTGTTTAGATTCATAAAATAGAGTTTAATATGAAACCATAGCAATTTGATTCACTCAAAACGGATTTAAAATGAAGAAGTTATGGGTAAAACAAGATTGGATAATTTTTCTCATTTTAGCTACGTGAAAATTGGTAACAAATCTATTCCAACCATAACTTAATCAACTTGTATTGTATATTATGTAATCTTGAGATACCATAGACACGTATACAATGTTTCGACCTATCATGTCGACACATCTATATATATTTTGGAACAACCATAGACACTCTATATGTGAATGTTGGAGTTAGCTATACAGGGTTGAGGTTGATTCCAAAATATATATAGTTTGAGTTGTGATCAATACAGAGATACGTATACACTGGGTCGTGGATTGATTCAAGATAATATTTATCGATTTATTTCTGTACATCTAACTGTGGACAACTAGTTGTAGGTTACTAACGAGGACAGCTGACTTAATAAACTTAAAACATCAAAATATATTAAAAGTATTGTAAATATATTTTGAACATACTTTGATATATATGTATATATTGTTATAGGTTCGTCAATCAACCAGTGGCCAAGTCTTACTTCCCGATGAAGTAAAAATTTGTGAAAGTGAGTTATAGTCCCACTTTTAAAATCTAATATTTTTGGGATGAGAATACATGCAGGTTTTATAAATGATTTACAAAATAGACACAAGTACGTGAAACTACATTCTATGGTTGAATTATCGAAATCGAATATGCCCCTTTTATATTAAGTCTGGTAATCTAAGAATTAGGGAACAGACACCCTAATTGACGCGAATACTAAAGATAGATCTATTGGGCTTAACAAACCCCATCCAAAGTACTGGATGCTTTAGTACTTCGAAATTTATATCATATCCGAAGGGTGTCCCGGAATGATGGGGATATTCTTATATATGCATCTTGTTAATGTCGGTTAGCAGGTGTTCACCATATGAATGATTTTTATCTCTATGTATGGGATGTGTATTGAAATATGAAATCTTGTGGTCTATTATTATGATTTGATATATATAGGTTAAACCTATAACTCACCAACATTTTTGTTGACGTTTTAAGCATGTTTATTCTCAGGTGATTATTAAGAGCTTCCGCTGTTGCATACTTAAATAAGGACGAAATTTGGAGTCCATGCTTGTATGATATTGTGTAAAAACTGCATTCAAGAAACTTATTTTGTTGTAACATATTTGTATTGTAAACCATTATGTAATGGTCGTGTGTAAACAGGATATTTTAGATTATCATTATTTGATAATCTACGTAAAGATTTTTAAACCTTTATTGATGAAATAAAGGTTATGGTTTGTTTTAAAATGAATGCAGTCTTTGAAAAACGTCTCATATAGAGGTCAAAACCTCGCAACGAAATCAATTAATATGGAACGTTTTTAATCAATAAGAACGGGACATTTCAGTTGGTATCCGAGTGTTGGTCTTAGAGAACCAGAATTTTGCATTAGTGTGTCTTATCGAGTTTGTTAGGATGCATTAGTGAGTCTGGACTTCGACCGTGTTTACTTGAAAAATGATTGCTTAACAAATTTTGTTGGAAACTATATATTTTTAACATGTGAATATTATGTGATATATTAATCTCTTAACGCGTTTGATATTATGTGATAGATGTCTACCTCTAGAACAAGTCCCATTGACTCACCTAATAATAATGAAGAGTCAAATGTAAATTGGAATGATTCGTGGACTGATTCACAAGTTCCCGAAGAGGAACCGGAAGAAGAGTCGGAACCGGAAGAAGAGTCGGAACCGGAAGAAGAGTCGGAACCGGAAGAAGAATCGGAACCGGATGAAGAAATAGAACCGGTGGGGGAAATAATAAAAAGGTTAAGTAAAAGAAAATCCTCAACCAACCGACCAAGGTTAATTATGGTCAATGGTGTTTCCGCCAAGGAAGCAAAATATTGGGAGGATTACCAATTCTCCGATGAATCGGATTCCGACGAGAATTCCGATGATGTTATAGAAATTACCCCAACTGAATTTAAAAAGGCAAAAGAAAATAATAAGGGAAAGGGCATAAAAATAGAGAAATCTAATTCCAACCCCGATGAACTTTATATGTATCGTCAACCCCCGAAGTCCTTAAGTTGTAACAATGACCCGGGAACCTCTAAACCACCAGGTTTTTCTAAACCAATGTGGAAAACGACGGCTCGTATTAGGGGAACATCATATATCCCTAGAAACTTGGCAAAACGAACCAAAACCGAAGAAGAAGAAGCAAGCGAGTCGGAATAAGATAGTTGTATTCGTGTGGTGTAATATATGTAATATAGCGTGCTTATGCTTTATGATATATGTAAAAATTGCTTGTATTAATAAGTATTTTTTTTATGAATCTAACTCTTGTCTATTTTACAGTATAAAAATACAAAATGGATAGACAACCCAATATTTTAAGAGACCTACCCGGAGACATGATTGATGAAATCTTGTCTAGAGTCGGTCAGAATTCTTCGGCACAACTATTTAAGGCGAGATCAGTTTGTAAGACATTCGAAGAACGTTCCAAGAATGCCTTGGTTTATAAAAGGCTTTCGTTCGAAAGATGGGGGATATCACATTGGGAAATCCATAAGTTACGATGTGTTTACTTTGACGCATATATTGCGGGGAACCCAAATGCTATTTTACGCAATGGGTTAAGAAATTATTTTGACTCAATATATCCGAATATTGGACTTCGTGATTTAGAAAAAGCGGCTAACATGCAACATAAAGAAGCATGTTATGCTTACGGATTAGTAATGTTCGCTTCTCACCAAAGTGAGAACAAGAATATCGGGCTACAACTATTAAACAAAATGTTTCCACAAGTGACGGAGTCGGTAATTGGGGTAAGAAATGAGGTTTTTAGATTGTTACGGGACTGTTGGACATTACGTAACCCCCGTCCCTTTGACGACGTTACAACACGCTGTCTTATCAACGGCCATAACGGTTATGTTCCACAAGACCAAGGATGGGAAGTAATCCTAGTAAAACCAGAATGCATGACTTGTTTCTGGACGTATGAATTACGTGTCTTTATTGCCTTTGCTGAACGACTTGTGTACTAGCTAGAATTATCTTCACAACCATCTTGTATCTAATTTATTGTGTGCTATATTTCATGCTATATGTAAAATAAGCGGTATTGTAAGTTTGTAAAATATTGTGTAAAAGTTTGAATGCGAAATATTATTATAATCAGTTTTTCATATAGAATTGTAGTAGTTGAATTGTATATTAGCTACTAAGTATGAACTTAACGGGTAGGTACTACCCGAATTTAAACTTATAAAACGCTAATATGAAGAAAAAGCTTTTATAAATGAGTTCATATTATGCTACGAAATACTATTAACTACTCTTAATATTCTGTATGATTAACTTGTTCCATTTGACTATTTTGAAGGAAATGGCACCGACTACTCGACACACCGTGAATATGAATGAAGAGGAATTCCGTACTTTTCTAGCTTCAAACATAGCCGCAGTACAGGCTGCGCTACATACCAACAATAACCTTGGATCTAGCAGTACAGGAAATCGTGTAGGATGCACCTACAAAGAATTCACTGCCTGCAAACCTTTGGAATTTTATGGAACCGAAGGACCGATCGGATTGAAACGGTTGACCGAGAAGGTCGAATCGGTGTTTGCCATAAGTAAGTGTACTGAAGAGGACAAAGTGAAGTACGCTACGCATACCTTCACAGGTTCTGCGTTAACATGGAGGAATACCTATCTAGAGCAAGTGGGACAAGACGATGCGTACGCACTACCGTGGTCAGCATTCAAGCACTTGATGAACGAGAAGTACCGTCCCAGAACCGAGGTCAATAAGCTCAAGGCAGAACTTAGAGGGTTACGAACCCAAGGATTTGATATTACCACGTACGAAAGACAATTCACAGAATTGTGCCTATTGTGTCCGGGAGCATTCGAAGATGAGGAAGAGAAGATCGACGCGTTTGTGAAAGGATTACCGGAAAGAATCCAAGAAGATATAAGTTCACACGAGCCCGCCTCCATACAACAGGCATGTAGAATGGCTCATAAACTAGTGAACCAGATTGAAGAAAGAATTAAAGAACAGACTGCTGAAGAGGCCAATGTGAAGCAAGTCAAAAGAAAGTGGGAGGAAAACGGTGATAATAATCACCAATACAACAACAACAGCAATTACAACAATAATCGCAACAATTATCCCAACAATCGCAGCATCAATCGCAACTACAACAAACGGCCCAACAACAACAACAACAACAATAACAACAACAGCAACTACAACAATCATCCCAACAACAATAATAACCGCAACAACAATAACAATCAGAAGCAGCTATGCCAAAGGTGTGAAAAGTATCACTCAGGGTTCTGCACCAAATTTTGCAACAAGTGTAAAAAAAATGGTCATAGCGCGGCGAAGTGTGAGGTCTACGGACCAGGGGTTAATAGAACGAAAGGAACAAATGGTGTCGGAACGAGTAATGGCGGAGCAAGTAGTGTCAGAGCAAGTTATGCCAATGTAGTTTGTTATAAATGTGGAAAACCGGGCCACATTATTAGAAATTGTCCGAACCAGGAGAACACGAATGGACAAGGCCGCGGAAGAGTTTTCAATATTAATGCGGCAGAGGCACAGGAAGACCCGGAGCTTGTTACGGGTACGTTTCTTATTGACAATAAATCTGCTTACGTTTTATTTGATTCGGGTGCGGATAGAAGCTATATGAGTAGAGATTTTTGTGCTAAATTAAGTTGTCCATTGACGCCTTTGGATAGTAAATTTTTACTCGAATTAGCAAATGGTAAATTAATTTCAGCAGATAATATATGTCGGAATCTAGAAATTAAACTGGTTAGCGAAACATTTAAGATTGATTTGATACCAGTAGAGTTAGGGAGTTTTGATGTGATAATCGGTATGGACTGGTTGAAAGAAGTGAAAGCAGAGATCGTTTGTTACAAAAATGCAATTCGCATTATACGAGAAAAAGGAAAACCCTTAATGGTGTACGAAGAAAAGGGCAACACGAAGCTACATCTTATTAGTAATTTGAAGGCACAAAAACTAATAAGAAAAGGTTGCTATGCTGTTCTAGCACACGTCGAGAAAGTACAAACTGAAGAAAAGAGCATCAATGATGTTCCCATTGCAAAAGAATTTCCCGATGTATTTCCGAAAGAATTATCGGGATTACCCCCACATCGATCCGTTGAATTTCAAATAGATCTTGTACCAGGAGCTGCACCAATAGCTCGTGCTCCTTACAGACTCGCACCCAGCGAGATGAAAGAACTGCAAAGCCAATTACAAGAACTTTTAGAGCGTGGTTTCATTCGACCAAGCACATCACCGTGGGGAGCTCCTGTTTTATTTGTCAAGAAGAAAGATGGTACATTCAGGTTGTGTATCGACTACCGAGAGTTGAACAAACTTACCATCAAGAACCGCTACCCACTACCGAGAATCGACGACTTATTTGATCAACTACAAGGCTCGTCTGTTTATTCAAAGATTGACTTACGTTACGGGTATCATCAAATGCGGGTGAAAGAAGATGATATTCCAAAGACTGCTTTCAGAACACGTTACGGTCATTACGAGTTTATGTTCATGCCATTTGGTTTAACTAATGCACCAGCTGTGTTCATGGACCTTATGAACCGAGTGTGTGGACCATACCTTGACAAGTTTGTCATTGTTTTCATTGATGACATACTTATTTACTCAAAGAATGACCAAGAACACGGTGAACATTTGAGAAAGGTGTTAGAAGTATTGAGGAAGGAAGAATTGTACGCTAAGTTTTCAAAGTGTGCATTTTGGTTGGAAGAAGTTCAATTCCTCGGTCACATAGTGAATAAAGAAGGTATTAAGGTGGATCCGGCAAAGATAGAAACTGTTGAAAAGTGGGAAACCCCGAAAACTCTGAAACACATACGCCAGTTTTTAGGACTAGCTGGTTACTACAGAAGGTTCATCCAAGACTTTTCCAGAATAGCAAAACCCTTGACTGCATTAACGCATAAAGGGAAGAAATTTGAATGGAATGATGAACAAGAGAAAGCGTTTCAGTTATTGAAGAAAAAGCTAACTACGGCACCTATATTGTCATTGCCTGAAGGGAATGATGATTTTGTGATTTATTGTGACGCATCAAAGCAAGGTCTCGGTTGTGTATTAATGCAACGAACGAAGGTGATTGCTTATGCGTCTAGACAATTGAAGATTCACGAACAAAATTATACGACGCATGATTTGGAATTAGGCGCGGTTGTTTTTGCATTAAAGACTTGGAGGCACTACTTATATGGGGTCAAAAGTATTATATATACCGACCACAAAAGTCTTCAACACATATTTAATCAGAAACAACTGAATATGAGGCAGCGTAGGTGGATTGAATTATTGAATGATTACGACTTTGAGATTCGTTACCACCCGAGGAAGGCAAATGTGGTAGCCGATGCCTTGAGCAGGAAGGACAGAGAACCCATTCGAGTAAAATCTATGAATATTATGATTCATAATAACCTTACTACTCAAATAAAGGAGGCGCAACAAGGAGTTTTAAAAGAGGGAAATTTAAAGGATGAAATACCCAAAGGATTGGAGAAGCATCTTAATATTCGGGAAGACGGAACCCGGTATAGGGCTGAAAGGATTTGGGTACCAAAATTTGGAGATATGAGAGAAATGGTACTTAGAGAAGCTCATAAAACCAGATACTCAATACATCCTGGAACGGGGAAGATGTACAAGGATCTCAAGAAACAGTTTTGGTGGCCGGGTATGAAAGCCGATGTTGCTAAATACGTAGGAGAATGTTTGACGTGTTCTAAGGTCAAAGTTGAGCATCAGAAACCATCAGGTCTACTTCAACAACCCGAAATCCCGGAATGGAAATGGGAAAACATTACCATGGATTTCATCACTAAATTACCAAGGACTGCAAGTGGTTTTGATACTATTTGGGTAATAGTTGATCGTCTCACCAAATCAGCACACTTCCTGCCAATAAGAGAAGATGACAAGATGGAGAAGTTAGCACGACTGTATTTGAAGGAAGTCGTCTCCAGACATGGAATACCAATCTCTATTATCTCTGATAGGGATGGCAGATTTATTTCAAGATTCTGGCAGACATTACAGCAAGCATTAGGAACTCGTCTAGACATGAGTACTGCCTATCATCCACAAACTGATGGGCAGAGCGAAAGGACAATACAAACGCTTGAAGACATGCTACGAGCATGTGTTATTGATTTCGGAAACAGTTGGGATCGACATCTACCGTTAGCAGAATTTTCCTACAACAACAGCTACCATTCAAGCATTGAGATGGCGCCGTTTGAAGCACTTTATGGTAGAAAGTGCAGGTCTCCGATTTGTTGGAGTGAAGTGGGGGATAGACAGATTACGGGTCCGGAGATTATACAAGAAACTACCGAGAAGATCATCCAAATTCAACAACGGTTGAAAACTGCCCAAAGTCGACAAAAGAGCTACGCTGACATTAAAAGAAAAGATATAGAATTTGAAATTGGAGAGATGGTCATGCTTAAAGTTGCACCTTGGAAAGGCGTTGTTCGATTTGGTAAACGAGGGAAATTAAATCCAAGGTATATTGGACCATTCAAGATTATTGATCGTGTCGGACCAGTAGCTTACCGACTTGAGTTACCTCAACAACTCGCAGCTGTACATAACACTTTCCACGTCTCGAATTTGAAGAAATGTTTTGCTAAAGAAGATCTCACTATTCCATTAGATGAAATCCAAATCAACGAAAAACTTCAATTCATCGAAGAACCCGTCGAAATAATGGATCGTGAGGTTAAAAGACTTAAGCAAAACAAGATACCAATTGTTAAGGTTCGATGGAATGCTCGTAGAGGACCCGAGTTCACCTGGGAGCGTGAAGATCAGATGAAGAAGAAATACCCGCAGCTATTTCCAGAAGATTCGTCAACACCTTCAACAGCTTAAAATTTCGGGACGAAATTTATTTAACGGGTAGGTACTGTAGTGACCCGAACTTTTCCATGTTTATATATATTAATTGAGATTGATATTTACATGATTAAATGTTTCCAACATGTTAAGCAATCAAACTTGTTAAGACTTGATTAATTGAAATAGGTTTCATATAGACAATTGACCACCCAAGTTGACTGGTGATTCACGAACGTTAAAACTTGTAAAAACTATACGATGACATATATATGGTTATATATATAGTTAACATGATTTTATTATAAGTATGTATCTCATTAGGTATTTTAACAATGAGTTATATACATAAAAATGAGACTATTAATTTAAGAAACTCGAAAACGATATATATAACGATTATCGTTATAACAACGTCTTACTAGGTACATATGAATCATATTAAGATATTGATACACTTGGTTAATTATGTTAAATGATAAGTAAATATATTATTAAGTGTATTAACAATGAAATACATATGTAAAAATAAGACTACTAACTTAATGATTTCGAAACGAGACATATATGTAACGATTATCGTTGTAACGACATTTAACTGTATATATATCATACTAAGATATATTATATATCATAATATCATGATAATATAAAAATTTAACATCTCATTTGTTATAATAAACAATGGGTTAACAACATTCAACAAGATCGTTAACCTAAAGGTTTCAAAACAACATTTACATGTAACGACTAACGATGACTTAACGACTCAGTTAAAATGTATATACATGTAGTGTTTTAATATGTATTCATACACTTTTTAAAGACTTCAAGACACTTATCAAAATACTTCTACTTAACAAAAATGCTTACAATTACATCCTCGTTCAGTTTCATCAACAATTCTACTCGTATGCACCCGTATTCGTACTCGTACAATACACAGCTTTTAGATGTATGTACTATTGGTATATACACTCCAATGATCAGCTCTTAGCAGCCCATTTGAGTCACCTAACACATGTGGGAACCATCATTTGGCAACTACATGAAATATCTCATAAAATTACAAAAATATGAGTAATCATTCATGACTTATTTACATGAAAACAAAATTACATATCCTTTATATCTAATCCATACACCAACGACCAAAAACACCTACAAACACTTTCATTCTTCAATTTTCTTCATCTAATTGATCTCTCTCAAGTTCTATCTTCAAGTTCTAAGTGTTCTTCATAAATTCCAAAAGTTCTAGTTTCATAAAATCAAGAATACTTCCAAGATTGCAAGTTTACTTCCAAGTTTTCTAAATCCATTCCAAGTAATCATCCAAGATCAAGAAATCTTTGTTACTTACAGTAGTTTATCTTTCTAATACAAGGTAATAATCATTTTCAAACTTTAATTCAATTTCTATAACTATAACAATCTTATTTCGAGTGGAAATCTTACTTGAAATTGTTTTCGTGTCATGATTCTGCTTCAAGAACTTTCAAGCCATCCAAGGATCCTTTGAAGCTAGATCTATTTTTCTCATTTCCAGTAGGTTTATCCAAGGAACTTAAGGTAGTAATGATGTTCATAACATCATTCGATTCATATATATAAAGCTATCTTATTCGAAGGTTTAAACTTGTAATCACTAGAACATAGTTTAGTTAATTCTAAACTTGTTCGCAAACAAAAGTTAATCCTTCTAACTTGACTTTTAAAATCAACTAAACACATGTTCTATATCTATATGATATGCTAACTTAATAATTTAAAACCTGGAAACACGAAAAACACCGTAAAACCGGATTTACGCCGTCGTAGTAACACCGCGGGCTGTTTTGGGTTAGTTAATTAAAAACTATGATAAACTTTGATTTAAAAGTTGTTATTCTGGGAAAATGATTTTTATTATGAACATGAAACTATATCCAAAAATTATGGTTAAACTCAAAGTGGAAGTATGTTTTCTAAAATGGTCATCTAGACGTCGTTCTTTCGACTGAAATGACTACCTTTACAAAAACGACTTGTAACTTATTTTTCCGACTATAAACCTATACTTTTTCTGTTTAGATTCATAAAATAGAGTTCAATATGAAACCATAGCAATTTGATTCACTCAAAACGGATTTAAAATGAAGAAGTTATGGGTAAAACAAGATTGGATAATTTTTCTCATTTTAGCTACGTGAAAATTGGTAACAAATCTATTCCAACCATAACTTAATCAACTTGTATTGTATATTATGTAATCTTGAGATACCATAGACACGTATACAATGTTTCGACCTATCAAGTCGACACATCTATATATATTTTGGAACAACCATAGACACTCTATATGTGAATGTTGGAGTTAGCTATACAGGGTTGAGGTTGATTCCAAAATATATATAGTTTGAGTTGTGATCAATACTGAGATACGTATACACTGGGTCGTGGATTGATTCAAGATAATATTTATCGATTTATTTCTGTACATCTAACTGTGGACAACTAGTTGTAGGTTACTAACGAGGACAACTGACTTAATAAACTTAAAACATCAAAATATATTAAAAGTATTGTAAATATATTTTGAACATACTTTGATATATATGTATATATTGTTATAGGTTCGTGAATCAACCAGTGGCCAAGTCTTACTTCCCAACGAAGTAAAAATCTGTGAAAGTGAGTTATAGTCCCACTTTTAAAATCTAATATTTTTGGGATGAGAATACATGCAGGTTTTATAAATGATTTACAAAATAGACACAAGTACGTGAAACTACATTCTATGGTTGAATTATCGAAATCGAATATGCCCCTTTTTATTAAGTCTGGTAATCTAAGAATTAGGGAACAGACACCCTAATTGACGCGAATACTAAAGATAGATCTATTGGGCTTAACAAACCCCATCCAAAGTACCGGATGCTTTAGTACTTCGAAATTTATATCAAATCCGAAGGGTGTCCCGGAATGATGGGGATATTCTTATATATGCATCTTGTTAATGTCGGTTACCAGGTGTTCACCATATGAATGATTTTTATCTCTATGTATGGGATGTGTATTGAAATATGAAATCTTGTGGTCTATTATTATGATTTGATATATATAGGTTAAACCTATAACTCACCAACATTTTTGTTGACGTTTTAAGCATGTTTATTCTCAGGTGATTATTAAGAGCTTCCGCTGTCGCATACTTAAATAAGGACGAGATTTGGAGTCCATGCTTGTATGATATTGTGTAAAAACTGCATTCAAGAAACTTATTTTGTTGTAACATATTTGTATTGTAAACCATTATGTAATGGTCGTGTGTAAACAGGATATTTTAGATTATCATTATTTGATAATCTACGTAAAGCTTTTTAAACCTTTATTGATGAAATAAAGGTTATGGTTTGTTTTAAAATGAATGCAGTCTTTGAAAAACGTCTCATATAGAGGTCAAAACCTCGCAACGAAATCAATTAATATGGAACGTTTTTAATCAATAAGAACGGGATATTTCACTATTTTGGAAAAGTCTTTGATAAAACTGCGGTAATAACCTGCTAAACCCAGAAAACTTTTAATTTCTGTCGACGTTTTCGACGAGTTCCAATTCATTACAGCTTCTATCTTAGACTGATCCACTTTGATACCCTGTTCACAAATTACATAACCCAGAAACTGTACTTCCCGCAGCCAAAATTCACATTTGGAGAACTTAGCGTACAACTGTTAATGTTTCAGAAGTTCTAACACTAACCTCAGATGTGTAGCATGCTCCTTCTTGGTTTTCGAATATATCAAGATATCATCTATAAAGACAATCACAAACTTGTCAAGATACTGACGACACACCCTGTTCATTAAATCTATAAACACTGCTGGCGCGTTGGTTAACCCGAATGGCATAGCTAAAAATTCATAATGACCATATCTAGTTCTGAACGCTGTTTTCGGTATATCGTTCTCTGCAACACGTACCTGATGATACCCTGAACGTAAATCAATCTTTGAAAAGTAGGAAGCACCCTGTAACTGATCAAATAAGTCATCTATTCTTGGTAACGGATACTTATTCTTGATTGTTCTCTTATTTAAGTCGCGGTAATCTATACACATACGAAGCGACCCATCTTTCTTTTTCACAAACAAAACAGGAGCACCCCACGGTGAAGAACTTGGTCGGATAAACGCCTTATCTAACAGTTCCTGAATCTGAGACATCATTTCTCAGATTTCTGACGGAGCTAATCTGTAAGGAGCTTTTGCAACTGGTGTAGCACCTGGAATCAAATCAATTATATACTCTACTTCACGTACTGGAATTAACCCTGGTAAATCATCTGGAAATACTTCTGGAAATTCTGACACAACGGGAATATCGGTCACCTGCTTCTTCTCTTTCTTAACATCAATCATGTAGGCTAAGAATGAATCACACCATTTCGTTATTGCCTTCTGAGCTTTCATTAAGGAAACCATAGGAAAGTTAAATCCACTGCGTTCTCCCCTAGCTATCACTCGGGATCCATCAGCCAAACGGAAAGAAATCATATTCTTATCACACTTAATATTAGCCCTATTAGCTCTTAACCAATTCATACCTATGACTACATCAAAGCTAGGTATAGGCATCAACAAACAAGTTAAAGGGAAGGAATGACCGTCAATTTTGATGGCAATTCCAGACACAGATGATGTGCATGGAACCATTTTACCATCAGCTACTTCTATTCCCAAAGGCTCATCTAACATCCTAACAAGCAACTTCAACTTATCACAAAAGCCTAAGGACATAAAAGAACGATTCGCTCCTGAATCAAATAACACACGAGCTGGCAAGGAATTAATTAAGAACATACCGGTAATGATGTCATCAGTAGCGGTTGCAGCATCTACCGTCATCTGAAACGCCCTTGCCTCTGCTGTTGGAGGATTCTTTCTCTTCTGCCCGGCAGTAGAAGCAGAAGATCCCCCAGAAGTTACCGACCTCGCCCCTGACCCTGACCCTGCCCCAGAACCGGATCTTGACGCAGATGGACAATTTGCTGATCTATACCCTTCTTGATGGCAACTCCAACAAACATTAGACTTAAAAGAATAAACTGTTGATTCATGACCTAACACTCCACATTTTAAACACCTTCTGGTCATTGGAGAACACGGACCGAGATGGGTCGACTTGCAAACATTACTCCACCCAGACTGACTTGAACCCGATCTACTAATACCAGACTTACTTTTCTGTTTAAACCCACCTGACTTCTTACCACGAAATCCTGATTGCTTAGTTGATTGCTGAACAGACTGACCACCCGATTGACTTTCTGATTTTCCTCCAAAAGATCCACTTTTGAACTTTCTCTTTTCACTGCCATGATATCACCTTCAGTAATCTTCGCCATCTCATGAGCCTGTGCCAATGTGGTTGCAAATCTCGCAACTGTTCTATATTCTGGCTTAATCACTCGCATAAAATGCTGAATCTTATCCTTTTCAGTCGGTACCCACTGTTGAACAAACCTTAACTTCGATGTAAAATCTCTGAAAACCTCATCAATCGTCATGTTTTCGGTCATTTTCATACTCAGAAACTCAGTTTTCAATCTTTCCATCTCATACTCAGAACAATACTGCTCACGAACCTTAGCGGCAAATTGTTCCCAGGTAATCTGGCTGATTTGTTTCTTGGGTAAATATGCAGTAATAGAATCCCACCATTCCATTGCTTCACCCTTGAGAAGTCTTCTAGCAAATAACACCATGGATTCAGGCTCACAGAAACACGCTTCTAATGCTCTCTCCACTTCCCTCAGCCAATTAAGGGTCATTGTAGGGTTTGTGTGACCACTGTACTCAGGAGGTTTGCAGTCCATAAACTGTTTATAGGTACACTTCCTTCTTGTCTCAGGGACTTGAAATGGGTACATCATTTGATTAGGAAAAGTCTGGTTAAACGGAAATGGCATTTGATAGTTTTGATAGGTATTTTGTGGAAACTGTGATTGAGAACTGCCACCAGCTTGAGTATAAAAGTTAGGAGGAAAGGTTGTGTTCAACGTAGTGGTATTAGGGTTCCATTGCGCCCGTTCTTGTTCTAATTCTTTGATTTTCTCTTGAGCTTCTAATAACCAACTTTGAAGTTCTATTACTTCTTGAGAAGTTTCTTCTTCTGAAGACACGTGTCCATCTTCGTCAGGGGCTCTAAAAGTACCAGTTCCAGGGACAGTAGGGCCAGTAGCGGTTGCTTCATTATCTGCCATTACTGCACTACCACAACACTCACACCAAAGCTTAGTATGAATTCTGTTAGTACTAACAACTAACACATATCCTGTGCTAATACTCACTTAACCCATCCTCAACATGTTATGTTTGACATGACCCTTCTAAGTTTGAGAACATGACATGTAGATCACAATGCACATGCTGCCAAACTCAGCTCTGATACCAACTTGTGACACCGCTAAATTTGTTTTTTTATAGTTGGCGGAAGCATTTATTTATTTAATTACAAAATAAACATTAACTATTGCTAAGATAACCAGTGTCACGTGTCATTACAAAATACATGTTAATACGAAGAAGACGTAGTTACAATCTGTTTTCAAAAGAACACAGTTTAAACTATAAAAGATCACATCAGAGTTAATCCTGTCAAACATAACATCACCATGCCCGTCTTCTCCCAAAAAGCACTATCTACAAAAGCTATCAACCTGCAGGGAGGAGATGGAGGGGAATTAGCACGAAGCTAAGTGAGTACGACTAACTACAGGCCATAGCATACATAAGCGTTATACTAATCATGTCACAATAGTCTAACACACAAACATCACCCAAGTGCCGTCTACAGAGACTCTGGCAGCTCGACCAAACCATTAACCACCACCTGATCGGACAGGGGCTTACCAGAAGTTCCTCCACCACCGTATGTATATACATAATCCACACGCGACGGACGCGTCATTCACATATATATACACCACGGCTGTCTAGGCTACCACAGAGGAACCCAACCCGCAGGTTGATCTCTCCTACCGAGGCTACCACACAATAGGGACGCACCAGGCTCCAGCACACAAGCATCAACTAACATGCAGTCATCACAAGTACTAACTAACCACAACAATAAGTATATCTAACAAGCATGGCAATCATAATATAACATGCTTCTATATACTATATTCTCCAGTTAGTCCCACTCACCAAATACCAGCAAACGAGAAGGTATTCAACTATCTAATCACTGAACCTTCTCTTTCTCCTTTTCTTCTGAGAAAACATATACACAAGTTAGTTTCTGTTCGTTAACATCAAATAACACAATATATAAATTTTTTGTATCAAAAACTGTCCGCTAAAAATTTTTGCTTAACACTTGTGCACTTTCAAAATTTACATCATAAACACCAGAATACAAACGGGCAGCATAACGGCTAAAAATCAACACTTAGGTAAAATATTCTGCCCTGGACACGCAGTCGGTCGACTGACTCTTACAGTCGGTCGACTGTCAACACAACCGGTCGACTGACCTTCCCAGTCGGTCGATTCATTTGGTATTACATCAATCGGCCGAAGGTAAATCTCAATCGATCGGTTCACTCAACAGTCGGTCAGTTGTCTTCATCAACCGGCCGGTTCAACCCTTAGTCGGTCGACTATCGACCGACAGTCGACCGAGTGTGTTCATCTTCATCAGAAACTGAACAAAGGCTACGGACTTCACGATGAAATCCTCAAATCTCGATCTAGAGCTCGTTTTAAACACCAAAATCGACCACAACTTGTTCACTACTTGTTATAGACTCAAAACCCACAACAATTTGACCATAACAACACTTAAATCACTTATTTTGACTACACTTTTATGAAAACTAACACAAAACCTTAAATTTCTCAAAGATTAGAGCATGGAAGCTTGTGATTCTTACCTTAAAAGAATCAGTGAATCACAAGGAACACAAAGATATGAACAATTTGAGCTCTAGATAAAGATTAAGGATTAGGGTTTGATTGAAGGTGGAAGGGAAGGTACGGTGTGTGTTTTGGGAAGGATCTGGAAAATGCAAGAGAGAGACTGCCTAAGTCATCTAAAGTGGGTTTAATTCCCACACTGTGTGACACACGGGTATTCATCAGTTATCTGATATCTTTCGTACGTCATTTGGCAACCCAAATGAAGTCCAAATTAAATAAACAAACATGTTCTGTGACCCTTGTCACAAACTGGTCCTAACCACATCATTATTTAATAATAAATATTAAATAAAAAATAAAATCATATAATAACGCAATACAAACTTAAGGGCAATCTAGTAATCTGACATCTAGGTCCGATTGAGGATGTTAAAATAACAAAGAACCCCGTTGATGATACGAAATTAGATGAACCCGTTTTTAACAGTTCAATGAAGAAACTTTATAAACGGATTCACGATGTTAGGATTAAGGGAAACTTTAAGTTATGTAACCGATTAGTATCCAATTTATCGCCAAAAGAAAAGGCAATGTTAGTTGAATTTGTGAAAGTTACAGAGGAAATCAACAATTGGCTTGAAGTAAAAGTTAAAGATATACAAGTTGTTGATAGTCCAATTGAAAACGAAGTTAATCACCATTTCGACATCACATCTAACTAAGTGTGAGGAGAATCGAATTTATTTAGGGTTATTTATATTTCTGTTAGAGTTAGATATTCTGTTTTCGTGTAGTTTCCGAAAATGGAATCCGTATGGTCTTTCCCTAGCAGACCCTAAAGAACTAGTCTTCTTCCCCCATTCTGAATTTTTATTTTTTTTAGGTTTTACGAGATGAAGAATTCCTTTGATCTAAACCATGGTCTAATGCTACATACTATGATTACTAAACGTAATAATGACACCCTTCCGAGTGAACTGGTATCATTCATAAGAGAAAAAATGTACGGAGTAAGAAAAGAACTCAGAAAAGATCATCATAAGATACATTTTGGTAAAGGAAAATCAAAATCCGCAACAAAAAGAAGAGCACGACACCTTGAAAGATGTTATAAATGCGGAAAATGGTCACACGAAGGTAAATGTTCAAACAATCAAACATATTCAAATACCGAATTTGTTACTCTATGCAGAGAAGGACTGTTTATATGTTTAGAAGAAAAGATATTGAAGAATCGAGGTTACGCTTACGTAGCTATGGAGAACCAAATCACACGACTCTCCTATGAGTCGGCTAAAGCAGGTCTCTGAGAATTCTTTCTCACAGGTAAGTATGTACAGTTTTTTATTGCTTTTAACCTTTTGATAATAAACGCTGAATCGTTCGCTATAAAGTATTAAATTGGTATTCAATAAATTAGGTATGCGTAACCGAAATTATTGATATCATACAAAAATTTATTACATCACTGCGAAATTTACCATTTATTCTTAAGGTATAAATATCTTTAATCAATCAACCTAAAATATTTTAGAAATTCGTCAGGAGTAAAACTAGGTTATGGAACTGAAATTACTTTACCGAAAAGAGGGGCGTATATTTTTGATAATATTTGATTGATTAAAGTGGGATAAAAGACCAAAAAGATTTTTAATTTTAATTTTTACCATATTTTTAAATTTAATATATAAATATTAAATTAATATTGTAAACTTTTTAAAATCAATATATTTAAGTTTGTAAATATTTGAAAAATTAATATTTTTAATATAAGTTTGTATGTATAAAAATATTAATAATATGAATTTTTAATTTTATGCATTTTAAATTTAAGTTTGGTGTGAATTTAAAAACAAAAATTTACTTTATTTCACTAAGTTAAAAATATAATTTTTAAAATTCGTCGTGAGTTGAAAACTAGGTCGTTGAACCGAAATTACTTTACCCAAGGAAGGAACGAGAACTTTTATTATCATTATTTTTAATTTTATTGAAGTATGCCAAAAACATTTAAAAAACCCAAAAATATTTGCTTTTAAAACCGCGGTTAGAAATGACAAATTTTAAAATTTTGTCGAGGGACGGACTAGGACAACGATCCGAAACGCCCTCATTCTTAAAAGGAACAAATTTTTAAAATTTATTAATTTATGTTTTATTAAGTAAAGGTTTTTATTTAAAAAAAAAGAAGGTAAATCCGCACTGGCGGAGTTTGGAGTGGGACGACCTCCGCACTCGCGGAGTTTAAAAATTCCAGAAAGGGATAACTGGTCGAACAGACCAGTCTCCAACACACCCCATCTCAATTTTTTGCGAAAAAATTTACCCAAAAACACTCCCAAATTCACAATTTTTCACCATAAATCATCAAATTTTTTGCTAAAATCACAATGAGGAGATTATTAACAAGGAGTTACTCAAGGAAAACAGTAATTTATACATCTAAACACTCTTTAATCCGGATTTTTAATGTTCTTGAGCAAATTTATACCTAATTTGATTTTGATGATTTTTATTGTAATTGTGCTTAAATTTATTGTATACTATGCTTGTATAACCTAGATTGATGCTATTTAACATGATTAGAAGCCTTAAACTTCAAATTTTGAGTAATCTAGGGTTTGTGTTCTTGAGCAAAATTGGGGCTTTTTAATATAAACGGGTTATGGCCGAATTTTGTTGTTAGTTTATGCTAAATTGAGTTGTGTAACATGTTTAGGTTGCTAAATGATCAAAACTTTGATCCTAAACATAATTTATGAAGATTAAAGTGGACTTTTTGAGTCAAAAATACATGAACTTGATCTAATTGATATGAATGCCATGTGGAACCTGTTTAATTGCTATAATGATTATTTTTGACATGTTTTAGAAGTTAAATGCTTAGGAATGTTGTATACATTTTCATATAAGTTTATTTGTAAAAATATAGAATTGTTAGTATTATAAAAATGTGTATAAAGTTTAATATGGTTTAAACATGTAATTGTAATTGTTTTGATTTATGATTTTGCCAACACTAATACATATTTAGATGCACAAAAATTTTGTTTGATGTATTTTTCAGACTGAAAGGGGTGAATCTTCATCCCAGGCTCGCAATGCTCCTCCTCCTGAGACTGCGGAACAACAGGAAGTTAATGACTTTTATCGACAAAATGTACCGCATCCAATCGTTTCATTTTCAAATATCGATGTGCCGAATTTACACCCAAATTTGAGGTTTGATAGACTTTGGATAGACTATCCAAAATATCAGAGGAACTTGCACATCCTTCAATCTAATGTTGTTGAGGTGCCTAGGATAATAGAATGGGATCCGTTAGAAGCAGTTGGATTAACAGAACCAATCAGAGAATTACTTACACAAAGGTATGGTAATTATACTTTTAATGATTGGGTACATTTATTCAACATATATAGGCCTGTATATAGAGAATGGTGTGTGGAGTTGTTATGTAATATTGAAATAAATGATCGGGTATCTACTTTAACCGATCGAAGTTTTCTTAGATTTTTATTAGGAGGTGAGATGCGCCATATGTCTTTACTAGATATGGCTCAGGCTTTACGTATCTATACGCCTGAGGAGCTAGCATCTCCTGATTGTCAGAGGTTGATAGTTCATGGTAGGAGGGTTGATGAGAATTTTGATATGAATGGTGTATGGAGTAGAATGACTAGCCATAACCGATTCAAAGGGGGATCTTACTCTTATCTTGATATTGATAGAGCTGAATTAAGAGTGATCCACAGATTTTTAGCCAACTCGATTACACAGCGAGGTAGAAACAAAGAGAAGGTAAATGAACAAGATTTATTCTACCACATGTGTATTCGAGACCCACAGAGCACTGTAAGTATACCTTATTGTGTGGGTTATTATCTATCGACTATGATTAGGGGTATGCGGCCTAATAGCATAATAGGAGGTGGTATCTTTGTTACATTAATTGCTGAACATCTCGGCGTGGATAGAAGTCGGGGGGATTATTAATGGCAGAACCAGAACTCTGTGATAGGATAGATTTACGCGTGTATCATGGTGCTAAGGTTTTAAAGAAACGAAACAACACTGCAGCACAATATGATGGCAGGCATCCACAGGTCGAGAGAGATCAACAGTAAGGTAATGCGGGAGGGGGTAATCAGATGATAGAAATGCAACTTTTTATGGCTCATCATGAGTATGAAATGGCTAGACAACGAGCATTTCAAGATTGGCAGTATCATCAAGACCAAATCATAAGTCATCGTGCACACATAAATGCAAACTACATTGCTACTCCAATGCCCATATTTCCTCCATGGACTATACAGACCCAACCACCATACCCTACATATGACCCAGCTCAAGCATTCTACAGCACATACGGCTATGAATGGGATCCCTACTGGCACCATCCTCATCAACCCTGATTTTCTTTTATGCTTATTTTTATTTATTTGGTAACTTGTAATTTTATACTTTTAATATTTCTTTTGATACTATAATAGTTTTTATAAATTTTCTAACTTTTATTATTAGATCTTAATAATTTTTGAATGTGGGGTGATATACCCAACTTCAAAAATATGTATATATATGTTTGTAGTTTATCTCATGTACAAAACAGGGTAAAACAGCGCATTTTCAAAGACTGGCATTAAGTTCAGCAAAAGCAACTAATTTTGACGACAAGATGCAAAATATATGTGAAATAACAACTGCAGGAATGAACAAATGATGTGCACCATTTATCATTCAACAAACAAACGCCAAATTGATGGAAAACTTTGGTAAAATTTAATCATTTTTCTACGCTAATCACCCTCAATAATTTAAATTGTACTGATTTCTTGCAAATGAGGGCATTGCAAGATCTTAAGTGTGGGAAGGGGTTAAATTCTTTCGGATTTTTAAAAATTTTAAACATAAACACTTGATTACCATTAAAAATACTAGTAAAACAGTAGTTATATTAGAATCTAGTGCTCTCTGATAATAAAGAACAGCTCTAGTCTTATATACTGACTACCCAATTCTAGTAAAAAAAAATTTATTTCAAAATTTTCAACTAAATCAACTCAAAATCATGTTTATACAAATTTATGAATGATAAAACTAGGTATTAACACCGAAATTATTGTTACTTCGGAAAGGACATAAATTGAGAAACAACCCAAAATGTTAGAATTCATTTAAAATGGAATAGAGGACAATAAAAAAGCAAAGAAAGAAAAAATAAAAGCCAAGTGTGGGAAAAATTTACCAAGTTATATAAAACATATATCACATATTTTTGTACAAATAATTGAAGATACTTTTGTTTTGGACAAAATTAACCGTTTTACCCAGTAAATTGTAATATATTTGAAAAAAAGATGGATTTACACGATGAATCAATTCCATCATTAAAAGGAAGTAAAGTCTTTCGAAAAAGACACGCGCTTCTTGATTTAGGTCAGGAAGTTGTCGTCCAGACCAGCTGTAGGTTGATGAAAAATCTAGAAAAATCATCTCTAAAATCAGCAGGAAATCCACGGACCTCAACATCAAACAGGGTCGCCAAGTGGTCAGACTTATCCTAACCATGAGAGGATCTGTCTCGTACAATGGGGGGCACCGTGTAAATTAGCTTATAAGACTAATGAATCAGATCCCCAGAAAGGATAATCTCTTTAAAGATCAAAAATTAGCTTTTAAGACTGATATTACTCAATCCTTGAGATTGACCTTAAAGATTGAGAATTCAAACTCATGGAATTCGATGATATCTAAACTCGAGCTTGAACGAGAAAATATTTTGATCAAAATTACAATCCGATTTGTTTTCTAAAAACCCATTTTTAATGCGTTCATTACCATTGAACGTAAAATCCTAGGAATTCACCTGGAATTTATTAGGTCACCTAAACCAAATCGGGTGTCAACCGTAAGAACGGTGGTTGCATAGCATGGTCGAAGACAGGACCTTGTGCCAGACCGAAAAACTATAGGGTGATCTTTACTATTGCTCCTACAAAGAATAGTAATTGCATCCGACACGTTATAGACCAAAATTAAAAGCATGTCACGGAATATTGCCTCAACAGTTGTTTGTTCAACGCTTTCCTTTACAACCGGACAGTAGTTTACCGAAAGGTAATATACGGAGCAAGTATACTGGACGTGTTGCTTTCCCAATACAAAGTTAGCAAGTGGGTGACACAAAATCATAAGTTTTGAGCTAAAATTTTCAAATCTGAAACCCACAAAACCCACAAAAATATTTTGCAAACACCGGTGAAGGGTTATTCCGGAAAACTTATCTAGCGTAAAAGCTAGATTAAATTTTCAAAAGAGCAAATGTTTTCATAAAGATCCAGTTTCCTAACGGATCTAAATTTTCATAGTCATGTGGGACTGTAAACCACATCGTTACTATCATTGTTCATACAGCCGTATTGAAATCACTGATGTACAAAGTGTGAAGAATAAAGAAGTGGTTCTAGTATTATTTTTTTTCAAGACTATATTGCTTGAGGACAAGCAACATTCAAGTGTGGAAATATTTGATAATGCTAAAAATGAACATATATTTCATAGCATTTCCCTCAAGAAAGACAAGCTTTTAGTTGCAATTGTCCTATTTACAAGTGATATTCGTATAAATAATAAAAGGTGAAGACAAAAGGCAGATTCGACGAATTGAAGACGCAAACGATCAAAAAGCTAAAAAATACAAAGTACAATCAAAGAGGTTCAAATTGTTGATGAGGAACGTCTAAAAATTACAAGAGTACGAGCCACAAAACTCAAAGTACAAGATATTAAATTATACGCAAGGACGTTCGAAAATCCGGAACCGGGACCAAAGTCAACTCTCAACGAGCGACGCAACAGACCAAAAATTACAAGTCAACTGTGCACAAGAATATAATATAATATATAATTAATTATATATATTATTATATATATTAATTAAAAGCCGCCCACGTTTTGGATCATAATGTGAGCTGTATTTAAGACCTCCGCACTCGCTGAGTTCTAAAGTGCAAAAGCTCCGCACTTGCGGAGCTGCACAGTAAATTGTGGGCCTATAAAAGCCATCGAATTCTGCACGAAACATACACATCTTTTTCTTTTCCTTACTCTATCTCTCAATATATATATTTATATTTATAATTTATAATTTTAATTTTAACAATAAGGATATGTTAGCGAATGTTTTAAGTTTGTAAGTCGAAATTCTGTCCGTGTAACGCTACGCTATTATTAATCATTGTAAGTTATGTTCAACCTTTTTAAATTAATGTCTCGTAGTTAAGTTATTATTATGCTTATTTAATGCCGAACTAATCGTGATGTTGGGCTAAATATTAAAATTGGGTAATTGGGTTTTGGACCATAATTGGAGTTTGGATAAAAGAACGATACTTGTAGAAATTAGACTATGGGCTATTAATGGGTTTTATATT
The DNA here is from genome assembly GCF_046630445.1 of Rutidosis leptorrhynchoides. Classification (NCBI taxonomy): domain Eukaryota; kingdom Viridiplantae; phylum Streptophyta; class Magnoliopsida; order Asterales; family Asteraceae; genus Rutidosis; species Rutidosis leptorrhynchoides. The sequence goes on along the minus strand of NC_092336.1, from coordinate 380,164,613 downwards.
AACTTAACGATACCTCGTTAATTTAATATGAAGGTTATAATTTGACGTATCTATAAATAACCACATACGCTTAATCGGGTACGGTGGACGGGATATCTATAAATACCAATAATTGTTCATTTTACCGGATACGGAACTGGATTAATAGTTAATAGACTTATTGAAACAGGGGTGGATTACATTCAAGGGTAATTGATGTAATTATTAACAAAGTAGTAAAACCTTAGACTACACGCAATCGATAACCTGGTGTATTCATTAAACAAAGTATTAAGACCTTGTTACAATTCGAATCCCCAATTAGTTGGAATATTTGACTTCGGGTATAAGGATAATTTGACGAAGACTCTCGCACTTTATATTTATGACTGATGGACTATTATGGACAAAACCGTATGGACATATTGAATAATCCAGGACAAAGGACAATTAACCCATGGTAATAAACTAAAATCAACACATCGAATATCATGATTACGGAAGTTTAAATAAGCATAATTTCTTTATTTCATATTTAATTGCACTTTTAATTATCGCACTTTAATTTATTGTTATTTTAATTATCGCACTTTAATTTATTGTCATTTTAATTATCGTACTTTTTAATTATCGCAATTTTATTTACCGTCATTTTATTTATCGCACTTTAATTTATCGCACTTTAATTATTGTCATTTACTTTACGCTTTAAATTAAGTTATATTTATTTTTAATATTTTACATTAGGTTTTAACTGCGACTAAAGTTTTAAAATCAACAAACCGGTCATTAAACGGTAAAAACCCCCTTTTATAATAATAATAATAATACTTCTTATATTTATATATATATTTATATACAAATATAGTTTTTAAAAATATAGAGTTAAACTTGGCTAGTTCCCTGTGGACGAACCGAACTTACTAAAAACTACACTACTGTACGATTAGGTACACTGCCTATAAGTGTTGTAGCAAGGTTAAGGTATTTCCACTCTATAAATAAATAAATAACTTGTATAAAATTGTATAGTATTTAATAGTATTTCCTAGTAAAAATAGTATAGTAGTTAGTACCCCTTCGCTTTAACATCATGAGGGAAAAAAAGTTTGCCAGTAGGAAACCAGTTAAGGATTGTGGCCAAAGCTATTCGGGAGAGAATCCGGGGTCTTCTAATGTTGATAGCTTTGGTTTCTATAATGATGATGCCTCACCTAGGAATGTGTCGTCTCATCGTGCAGGTATGCATTTGCTGTTTATGATAGTGGTTAAGTTAGTTGTTATGAATGGATTAGTGCAGTATGGCAGTACGTTTTTGGTTCTAGAATCATGTTAACAAACAGCAGGTAACAACAACATGTTTACTGTGTAATGTTGCTAATTTCCTATAATCTAAACAAAGTTATCTTTGCTTAATGTAATTGTACACTTAATAGCTAAGTATTAAAGCTTAATGATTTTGATTTCTATGTAAAATGACTCATATATACACTAACATGTTACAAACGTTATACCTTACAGTTATTAGCAAAGAGATTGATCCCTCAAAAACACTGACGCTTCCAACATCATCACCCCTCTAACTACCTTGCGCATCAATTAAGAGGGCCAATTAATACAGTATGGTAAGTGTTTTATCCGTTTCTCACAAAAAATAGCAAATAAGAGAAAGTTAGGAGTCTTTTACTAGGTTTTTAGGTGTTAGCTAATTTGTGTCTTTTTTGTTGTGACGCCCCGTACAAAATCAACGTGTACCGATCATCAACAACAGGATCATTACATGGTTACAACACTATATGCTGTTTAAAAACAAGTTTTGCATTCATGAAAAGGTAACGTCTTTACCAACGTCAAATGTTTTACAAAAAATAGTATGCTTCTACGAATAGAAAGTATTAACATAAGTACGTGACACAAAGGTCATTACAAAGCCATTGTTCAAATGTAACATAAGTTGTGAATGTAAAGTAAAAGTTCCATGATTGAGACATCTCTAAACAATGCATCGAAAGTCTATCACAGCGAGTATATAACAGTAAGTCTAACAGCGGAAGCAACAACGTCTAAGCACCTGAGAAATAACATGCTTTAAAATGTCAACACGAATGTTGGTGAGCTATAGTTTTTGTAAACAACGATATAATGTAGACCACAAGATTACGTATTCAAAACAGTATGAAAAGTATATGCTTGTCCGTGGGCACCCGGTAACTAACTTAACAAAGTAATATAAATATCACCCCTTAAAAGTACACTTGGCGAGTGCGTAAGTTTACGAAGTATTAAACACCCGTTAAATGCTAGCGCGACTAACCCGAGTGGGGATGTCAAACCCTATGGATCCATATCTAAAATTTGCATTCACCGGTTAAAACCAATGACTAAACGTTACCGTGCTAAGGGGAATCTTTGTGCCGTTATATCACCCACACATATATAAAGTTAAAGTACTCGTGTCTAGTATGTAGAACATAAAAAGCACATGTATTCTCAGTTCCAAAAATAGTTAAAGTAAAAAAAATGGAACTATAACTCACAGTGAATGTGCGATAAAAGTCGATATGAAAAGTATGCAAGTAGTAAGTCGGTCTGAAAGGTCCTCAACCTAAGTCAAAGGTTACTAAGTCAGTAAATTGTCCCCAAAGGTTTAAAAGTACGTAAGTAAAGTCCTAAGCATCATCATCGTCATCATCATTCATAAAAGATAAAGTAAGTTTTCAACAAGAATAGAGATCGAAACAAAAGGCTGATTTCGGACAGCTGCTACAACCTCTATACAAACTGAAAAGACGCGCTGCCAGTGGCCAAGGCTCCGTATGTGAGTCCTCTTATCACTGTCAAATTTTCAGATCCTAACTCGATGACGTTTGACCGTGGCGACGGTTCAAGCGCGAGTATGTCAGAAATTTCGGCACGTCGTTACAAAGGCGTAGTGATTTTCGGAAGGCTATAAATCCTAAACCGTATATCGGATTTAGGCGAGTCTTAAATGAAAAATCATCTACTCGAACTGAACTATCTGGAAATCAAATTTCCAGAAGCCCAAGAGTCTGATCAGACCATGAAAAATAGAAAACAAGTGCTCCGGTGGGTTTCTTGGTGCTTGATGCTTATCACGGTTCTCATCCTTGATGCGTATAACCCTCAAGTGTACAACTCTTTGTTGTTTTAGCATCACTTGACCAAGTTTCAACCATCAACACACCATGTCAAGACTAAGGAGAAATACAACTCACTTAAGAGTTTTAGATGGATGATGAACTAAGGTTACATCATGTTCTTAGTCTGAACACAAATACAAGCTCTAAAATTTAAAGCTACAAACTTTGATTTAATCAAACAAGCAAGACCTTAAGTTACATAAATTTGATCAAACAAAGTAATAAAACCCTAAGCTAGAAAGCTTGGATCTCTTAACAATAATTATGAGATTTCAAAGCTAGAAAGCTTGAATCTTTTATGTCCTTGAAGATCTCTAAGGCAAAAAGCTAGATCTTCAAGTTTCATGAAAATCATAAACACAATTTTTGATCTTTTAACAAAAATAAAGTGATCTTAAGCTACAAAACTTAGATCCAACAAATTAATGAAGATCCAAAGCTAGAAAGCTTGAATCTTTTATGTTCTTGAAGATCTTTAAAGCAAAAGGCTAGATCTTCAAGTTTCATGAAGATCATAAACACAAGTTTTGATCTTTTAACAAAAACAAAGTGATCTTAAGCTATAAAGCTTTGATCTATCAAAGTAAAGAAGATTCAAAGCTAAAAAGCTTGAATCTCTCATGTTCTTGAAGGATTCAAATCAAAGTTTGAATCTACAAGATATAACAAGATCAAAAAGCTAAAAAGTTTGATCTTATGATGATGATGATGTCGTGATTAAGAAGAGAAGAATAAGAAGAAGAAAATTTAAGAACTTACAATTTTAGTGTGAGAAAGACTAGAGAGAAAATTAGAGAGCAAGTGTGTGTAAAATGAGAATGAAATCAAGTGTGAAATTAAGAATCATGTGTGATTTTTATAGTGGTGGTTTGGCCGATGGCCTAGGGGGACAAGGGGAGACAAACTTTGCTTTTTGCATGGTGGTGGTCTAAAGGTGGTGCTTGTTGTTGGGATCCCATGCAACATGTGTAGTAATGGTTAACAAAAATGCTAGTATGTTGGCTCATCTTAATGGGTTTTTGTCCTACATCTTAATGGATCATAAATCCATTAAAGGTTGGCTAATTTAATGGTCCATTAACTAGAGTAGGGTAGGTCTAAGTCCAATAAGGTAGAAAGTCCATTAAGTCTAACTAGTGTGCATTAGTAAATTGCTAAGCGTAATTAAGCAACCAATAAGCCAAGTAATTATCATTAGAAAATAACAGTTAGTTTTAAGTAGTCATAATATTCCAATTACGACAAAAGTTAAACGTGTACCAAGTACATAGCTCGTTCTAAACGTCAAGTGACACTAACGGTTATAAAGCATTCGAGGATCAAGTTAAGTGATTAAACACTTAATGACACATTGTAAGGTAATAACGAAAGTAATTATCATAAATAAAGATCCTAGAATATAATATAGCACAGTACGCACAAATACGCAGTTTCGTGAAAGTAATATGCACAAATATAAGTCGAAAAGGTCGGGTCGTTACATTTGTCGCTAGTTGTTTTGATGGAGTTATTATTATCTATATTGTGTGTTTGGTTTTTGGGTTCGTGTGAAAAAGTGTGTCGATTTGTGTTTTGTTGCAAAGCCTAAGAAAAGGGTTAATAAACCTTAAAAGGTTGTCTGGATCTGCGTGATTGTCCTAATTGTGTTACGACATTGATTCCTACTCTCTGCGAGTTCTATGATGATAGATGTGTTTGAAGCTTTCGGATCTGCAGATGTGTTTCGTCCGTTTCCTATTGAAGGTATCAGTAGTGTTGCTTTGGTTTTTTTGGGTCCTTTTTTATTATATATACTTATTGTTATGCTACATGTTTGTTCTGCTTTTATGTGTTTGTTGATATACAGGCAATTGCAATTGTTCGGTTAATTTGTGGTATCAAGAGCGGTTAAAGACGAGTTCTAAGGCTTTGAATTGTCATCGTTGTTGTTGTGAAGATGGGCGTGTAGATTTGTCCCATGAATAGATGCAACCACAATTGATTGTGGAGTTGTTAAACAATCAGGGTTATATGAATAATGTGTGCATATAATCAAGTGTATTTTATTATTCTTATGTAAACATCGTTACCATGCCGGCTTACTATTGATACCACGTATTTTAGCTTCTCCCTGCTTCTAATTTGCTTGATGAAAGTTTAAATTAAGATTGGATTTTTAGTTATGCAAATTTACCTTCTTTCATTTGTTTTGAGTAATCTGTTTTTAGGTACTTATAATGGTGTTCAATCTTTTCAATCACCATTTATATTTACTCCGATTTGTAGATGTCTTGGAAGATAATAAAAATGTAATCATATAACTAATTGTTGCAGCAGCAACGCGCGGCCGGACTTCATCTAGTTTTTTCTAAAAAAAAAAGTTTAAAAATATATACTGGCTTCAATATTTAATTTATTGTTCATTATTCTATTTTAAAATTTCTAAAGTAACTATTTACTTTCATTTTCAGTTAATAAGAAATAGTTTAAATGGGTAATGAGTAATGGGTAATGGGCAATGGGTAATGAAATCTGATTGGCTACCATCTTAAATTAATCATTGCACTTTTACAGGGGAGAGAGTTTTACCGCTCATGTCCTCGGATTGGACCAGATTTTCTTATTGGCAGCAGTTGAAGGCGTGTTATACAACTGTAGGAAATGAACGCATGGGTGGTTAAATCCCCCTAGTGATCTCGTATTGTTGTTCGAAAAAAATAGGGATGGAAGGAGTATAAGTTATTCTTTCCGTTACATTATAAATATTTTATTTTTCCCAAATTTGACTATAACTTTCTTTTGTGTTATAAAATATTTGATGAAAGTTAGATTGCATTTTTCATTCGTCTCGTCATATACATTATACAATAAATTATTCTTTGATTTGTATCGAGTAATGTGCGTGTTTGTGGTTTATATATGATATAAACTTATGGGTGTTTGTATTTACATTCAGAAATGGATAATGTGTTTTAAATAATTATAATCATATACATATATTGTAGATGTATATGTGGTGAAGTAGGCATGGGTATCAATGTCTAAACCTACAATAAACATATTATGAGCCCAAACAAGAGATTCAGAACACGATCATAACATAATCCATACCTAGATATCCGAAGACTAGCTTTCTGTAAAAGTAGAAATGATATGGCTTGTGATAACGGATCCAGGCAGAATGAGAATAATTTGGGGTCTCCCCCTCCAACGAGATGATAAAAGGTTGCATTAAAGTTACGATAAGTTAATAACATGGTAATTACATCTGCCAGGACCAGAAGTGATAATAAAAGTGAAAATTTTGTTACTAGAGTGGACCACACAATAGGGGTCATCTATGCAATGTTTTTACATGAATTCTCAACACTTGTCAACACAAAACGTTACAACACTAAAAAGGTAAACTATGATTCCCACTAATTTGATCGTAGGTGAAATCATATAAAATAAAAACGTTACAACACTAAAAAGGTAAACTATTATTCCCACTAATTTGATCGTAGGTGAAATCATATAAAATAATGGTGGTTAGATTTGATTATGAACTTGATAGTGTAATAATTAAAGAGTCGGTTTATTTGTTTGATAAATCAGATTATTTGATAGCTTTAATAGTAATTAGTGAGAAAATAGATGGGAAAGGAAATTTTATTGTCACGTTTTGCTACATTACGATGTTACATGCATTAAGATTTACATGGTTTTAAGTCGTAATTAATTAATTTTTCTACTTTAATTAGACAAAATTTCATTCCTCGTCCCTGAACTTTACATCAAATTTGACTTCATGTCCTTTTTCTTTTTTTTTTTTGTACATTCCTCGTCCCTAATGTATCATAATTCTGCATCCCTCGTCCTCCAGTCTAGATTCTGTTAATTTCAGCCATTTGTTCAGTCATGTGCAAAGCATGTGAGGGTAATTTGCTCTTTTCATTTTATTTATTTTCTTTATTATTTAACTTATCTTTTCACCCTCATCCTCATCATCTCATCTTCATCATTCCCAAATTAAAAACCTTAATTTTATACTTTTATAAAATCAACAAATCAAATTATAAATGTATACAAACATATGTATGTAATGTAATCTAAACATGTAATGTATCTAAACATGTAATTTTAATATATAAAGATATATATATATATCAATTAAACATGTAATTGTAATCTAAACATGTAATGTAATCTAAACATTATGTATTGTCTCACAATTCACTTCATCTAAACATCGTTATGTATGTATTGTAATCTAAACATGTAATGTATCTAAACATATATTGTATTTAAATTTATAGGATTGTGTTTGTATATATTGTAGCTCGTAAAGTTAATTATAAAAGCACAAGTGTTTGTATATATTGCTTTTTTTTACAGCTGTTAGGTTCACCCAGGGGGACTTAACCACCCACGTGTTCATCTTCTACACTGTTATACCTGGCCCCCAACTGCGTGCCAGGAAAAAACTCGCACCAATCTCATACAGGGCATGGACGGTAAAACCCCCTCCCCTTTACCCCCCAACGCGATGTGAAAAATGTGCAATGGGTGGAACTTCATGGCAGAGATGAAATAGTGGGTTAATACGTAGCCAACATGGGTCGAACTCCTGACCTCCCCTAAATGGGTGTTTGTATATATTGTTGCTCGTACCATTTGTATACGTTAATGATAATGATAGAAATCGAAATTCACATAGATATGTTAATTTAGCATTAATTGTTTTTTCGCTATTGTCCATTTTTGTCATTTTATCATTTTTTAACAGCCCTGACTACTTTTCCAATCACCTAAATATATATTAAAAGTTTCAGCTATCAGCTACCAGCTTTCAGCTAGCAGCTCCCAGCTAGCAGCTTCCAGCTCCAGCTACCAGCTAGTTTCACCAAACATACCCTAAATAGTATTTATATCCAGCTCCACCCAAAAAAGTATGAGTATATTTGTTAAAAATAGCCGGTAGTCAGTAGTTTGTAGCTGATAACTAGTAGTCAGTAGCTAATATAGTTGATAAACTAGTTGTTGTTACCTTTTTAGATGTAATGTATTTATGTGTTTGATAATGTAGTTGGAGTTGTTAAAAAAAAGAGTAAACTGATAAAAGTTTTTCTAAAACAATAGTTCTTTGAGCTTCTAGCTTTTTCCACCGTCTAAAAGCTTTAAGCTCTTTAAATCAAACAAAGTTTTTTTATTAGATAATAGTTTTTCATAAAAGATATAAGGTTTTTAAAGTTTCAAAAAGCTCCTTATCAAACACATTATATGAGTCTGTTCGGTAAAACTAATTGGTAGTTAGTAGATGTGAACTTGTAGCTTGTAAATGTAATATAGTAGCTAATAGTTTTTTAGATTTATTTAGTGTTTGACATAGTAGTTGTTGCAGTTAAAAAGTATACAGACAAAAATCTAAGATTTTTTTCTCAAACAATTGTTCTAGAACTTATAGCTTCTAGTTTTTTTATATGTCTAAAAGCTTTAAACTCTTTTAATCAAATAGAGTTTTTTTTATTAGATATAGTTTTTCATAAAAGTTAGAAGCTATAAATTTTTATATACATACCCTATGTACAAAAAATAAAATTATAACTTGAAATTGTGCATAAACAAGAAATAAAATACAGTGCCCGCACGTTGTTCCTGGAAATAATTATGTTCAATACGTTTAACGCATTTTAATAATTTATAACTACAATACGCACATTAATGAACGGGAGCATACTTTTAGAAAAAAAATAACGAACAACACAAAGAAAAGATTTAATGAAAACTAGTAAAATGACCCGTGAAACCACGTGTTTGTTTAAACAAAACAGTTTAATGATACGTTTTAAATATTAAGTGAACGTAAATGCTAAAGTTACTTAGTTTAATAACCCGTGAAACCACGGAGTCCGACTAAGAAACTCGTCAGCTGAACATTTCATCAAACACATAAAATGCATATTAAACAATCAACATCCAATCATAAGAGATAATATCGATTGCCATTTTATTTTAAAAGTGTAAATTAAATTATAAATTTAGAATTGGTTTCCTTCTGCCTAGCTTTTATACCTTCTCGTACTCAATTCAAAATAATAATTAAAATAATTCAAAATTATTTAATTTTAATAATTAATAATAAGATTTAATAATAATAATTAATTAATTTAATTTAATTTTAATTCAAAATTATTTAGATTAATACATCACCCACCATGCTTAGATTTTTTTTCTTTTCGATTTTTTATTAACAAATGAATTAGCCTAATAATGACAACATCATTATAGGATTTTAATATTAACTATAGATTTGAAAAATATAAAAAATGACTACATTTTATATATTAGTAACTTTTTATATAAATAAACGTATGTTACTAGTTATGGAGCATATATTTTAATCAATGTAATATATTAAAATTTATGTGAACCAAATAAAAATAGGAACCCCGGGAATCGAACCTGGGCAATCCGCAGTCTACCACCCATGTAATTCTCAATGATGAATTTAGGATTATAACTCAATGGGTCCTAAATTTTTTTCTCCCATAACTTAAACCAAAAATTGAATATGTCGAGTCGGGTCAGGTCAGGTCATTTCAAACACCAATAACCAAGAGTATATAAATTTTTTCATTACATAAATCAAACAATGACTATATTATATAAGTGAACACACATGCCACAATCAAACAATCTATGAATAAATAAACAAAAAATCGTAACTAATAAATATCCACACATTCTAAATTAATAAGTTACTCATGAGATTTGGAGTTGTGAAATTATAGTATGGGAAATGAACCATGCCATATATATGAATGACCGACTAAAATCAAGGTTACAATTTTGCCAGAAAATTCAAGAACGACAGTATATGTGGGTATTGAACAAAAAAGGTGTATTGTTGTTACTAGGTGTTGAACAAAAAAGTTGTACTGGGGTGTTGAACAAAAGAGGGTTCACTTTTTTATATATTTATGAGTAGTCCATACTATAAAACCACAAACGAACTAATTCTAAACATTTTAGTAACTCATATTATAAAATTTCAAATTTAAAAATTATGGATTTCTACAAGTATATTTAATGGTGTCATGTATAGTTTTTAATGATCATTAATTCCACAACTAGTGGTGTCACGGGACTCCACAAACATAAAGCTAGGTTCACTCCTCGTAGTTCTATCTTTATTTATATGTTAGCGAAAATTAAATATAATTCATAAAATAGTGAATTAGAAAGGAAAAATTAAAAAGTAGATGATGATGTCATGCTGACATCAGCATATCGTGTTAGTATCCATTTATCGTTGATGTTTAGTTTAGATGAGTAGTTAAATATAACTCGTAAAATCTCGAATTAGAAAAAAAGAACAATAAGTGGATGATGACATCATGTTAATGTCAGTATGACATCATCGTGTTACTGCTTATTTATGTTGATGTTGTCATCATGCCGAAGTCAACATGACATCATCGTGATACTGTTCGTTTTTGTTGATGTTTTAGTATAGATGGTAATGGTAATGGGTAATGGGTAATGGGTAATGGGTGATGAGCATCAAAATTTTGAAATTGTATAGTTTTCCTTTAAATCTTAAATGATATGATATTTAATTTTCCTTCATATTATTTTATCTGATTAGCTCAACATTTAATGATTGGCATAACCTGAAATTGTTCATCAACAATCTATTTAATTTCTACGTTGTCAAATCCACTATAGATTAGCAACCACGATATAATATTGCCCTTCAACTTGCCTACGAGTTCCAACAAAGTCATCGAGTCAAATAATTTTAACCTTTAAACTCGTTACGTGTTTTATTTAACATTTCCATCAAAAACATTTAGCATATACAATAATCAACAATTATATATATAAATGCGGAAAAATAAAACACAATCATGCATTACACACATACATAGCCTAGCCCAAAATCCTATGTTTGATCTCATGGGCCGACATGAGATCAAGAGGTCAAACTAAGGACAATACCATAGCTCGTACTTGATTCAAGAACCAAGTGAAAACTTATCGAACGCCTTTGTTGTTAACTTGATCTGTGCACAATCTTCTAAGCCAAACTCCATGTCACATCTTTATCTTTAGTCTTCATCTTTTTACATTTATATAACATAGAAAAGTACAACTAATCTAATAATTTTACAATTTTAGATAAACCTAATTACAAAACTATGAAATTGAAAATAAATACAATATAAATTTGACTTCATGGCCTCTGAATAAATCAATAACCAACATGACTTAAAATTGCCATGACCAACAATCATAACACACATAGGTCGGGGCATTACGGGCTATGTAAGCAATCACAAATTTAATAACTACATTATTAAAACCTACATATGGCTTGTCCATGGTTACAATGCATGTGTATAACCATGGAATAAAACAATCAACAATTATAATAATTATTCAAGCTATAACAATTAAATCTATAATTTAAAATATTGATATTCTTTCAATCATATTTGTGCATCATGAGGTTAAGTCTAAATCAACCGAGTTGACTTTAAAAATCAAAAAGGTTTTGACTTTCACCAATACACTACAAAGCTAAATCTAAAGAATAATCACACGACAATTAAAACGGTGTAAAAGCGGCTCTGATACCACTGATGGAAAACCGTGTATACTTTTAAATTTTATAAACGCAGCGGAATGATTAAAATAAACATTTATTTTAATTTAATAATAAACATTCACACAATTAACGGTTTCCAACAAGATCCAATTACACCACTAATAATTGTCAATTAATTATATCACAAAGTATAGTTTAAATGTACCTTTAGCGAGCGATGCAGGAACGGTAGAAACAATTGTCCACGTCTAGGTTGAAACATATATTCAAAGCGTATGAATATCTCTATAGTTGATCCACATAGCACGTCGAACAACACCAATCGGATGCTAGTCCGTATAACCCGAAAATTATAATAATTAATCAAACCCTTTTGATTAATTAATAAATAAATCCAATGTTAAATGCTCAATATGAAATACAAGAAAAATAATCCAAACACTGTGTTTAGATTCATTCTTGTTTCGGCTCCGTATCACAAAATTGCCAAATCACTTTTATTTTCTTGCGAATATTGCAAACCCATGTAAGACTTATTTTTAGTTTCCTTTTTATTTGTTGAACGAGACAAGGGTGCCGTAACACTAAAACTAAAAAAAAAAACTTCGGTTGAGTTTTACCGTACATGTATATCAAAAATCAAAACCTTTTAAATTGTTATTATTGTTTTCGTATGTCGCCTCCAAGAGTCAACAACCCTTAATTTATATTTATCTTGATGTTATTATCGGTTGATCAAAACAAAAAGATTAGGCCCATATTTATTATTATTACTTTTAAACAAAATAAATTCATATAATATTCGTGGTTCAGCGGTCCATGGAGCATTTTTATATTTAATTAAATCGTATTTAATAAAACTATACTTCTTGAATTATAGGTTATAATTATATATCAACAATATATAATAATTGGTGTCTAAGTACTAAAGTGTGTGACCTCATAGGCATGTATATAAGCGGTAGTATAGATTTGTGTTATGACGTGCACACTAAACCAACAAACTCCCACTTGTGCATGCTATAACATCTAGAAAACTATACATACATGTATTGGCGTCTAGCAACACGTCAATGCCCCCGAAAATATACAAGTGTTTGTTTCAGTTAAACGAACTATCATTGTTATTAAAAATGATTTAATGATTGAGTATCTATTGTCCCTTTATTACCGATACCAACATTGACATGAGATATGGATCTAGTCATTCTCATTTGTCAACCAATTATGTTTCTCGATCTAGAAAAATTGAATGCGATCACCAAGTTAAAATTTATCATCAATCAATATAGCTTGGACACGGCCATGTAAATATCCATTCATTTTCATCGAGGGGCCTAGTGGTATTATACTCTCACATAGAGGAATAAATTCCATTTTGACTATATGCGTCCGTCATGTACTTCATATCATAGCCAATGATGGCCTTTATAACTACCTTGTTCAAGGTAGCGTTTAACCATATCAAAGTATAATATGTCATACAATCAAAAACAAACATATACATCTCAGGTCTAAGGACACAAAGTCATAACCATTATGAGATTCACTATTGACGACGATCCATGTAGTGACATCTGATTGGGTCAATCCAATATTCATCATCAATGAATACATATGAATTTGGTCTTAACAAGTTAACTATTCACCATCAGTGAATAAACCCAAACTTCATAATAATCTTAATTCATGTTATTCCCATAACATGACCGATTATGGAGATTTTGAATAATCAACAATTAATCATGGATTAAACATGCTAATATAGAACACAGTGATATAAATGAAAATGATCATACCAACTGTATATCAATTCATTAATAAAAAACTGCTTAATGTTCCAGAAATATCCAAATACTAAAATTACAGATAAAAAGATCAGTAGCATAACGAAGTCCAATATTACTAGCATGATCATCACGCTTGTTGTGCATCAAGGGCTTCGTGAACGGGTCATCCACGATATCATATGTATGAACCTTAAGAATACTTATTTCATTCCTCGTGACTTCACGAATGTAGTCAAACTTTCGAAGAATGTGTCGGATACTTTTATGTACATGCGATTCTTTCTAAAGTATAAAACACTCGAACTATCACATTACCTTTTATAGAAGATTAAATGTTAGGTACTACTGTGAGTTCCTAAACAAACTTCCTTATCCTGACAGCTTCCTGAGCAGCTTCTCAGGTAACAATGTATTCTGCTTTTATTGTAGATTGTTCAACCGTGCTTTTCTTAGAGCTCTTTCAATCAACTGTCTTGCCCATCATGACAAAGAAACAACGTGACCGGATCCAGAATCATCTTGATTAGTTTGGAAACTAGCATCGGTATACATGTAATACACAAATCTTCTTCCAAACCACCGTAAACCAAGAACATATCTTTAGTACCCTGCAAATACTAAAGAATATTCTTAACAACAAACCAATGTTCTTAACCTAGATTTTGTTGATAACAACTCGTCAAACACAAAAATAACGAGACATCATTTTAGTACATAACGTGACATACATAATGGATCATATAGCCGAAGCATATGAGATACATTTTATTCGTCTTAACTCATCACGTGTGATAAGACTTTGAGACTTGCTCAAGGATATGCCCTTTTGAACATGCAATACTCCAAGGTTGGAGTAATGCATGCCAAATCTCTACAAGATAAGATATGTACATTAATTCAAACCAGTAAGCCATTTTGATCTAATTCTGCAGATCTTGATTCCAAGAAACTAGCTTTTCCAAGATTTTTCATGGAATAACATTTCCAAGCCAAAACTTGACATCTTGCAAGTTGGAATGTTATTTCCAATGAGCAGTATGTCATCAACATACAAGATCAAGAAGACTACTTGCTCCCACTAAATTTAATGTAAACACACAGCTCATCTTGGTTTTGAGAAAATCAAACTCTTTGATATTCTCATCAAACTTAAGATTCTAGCTCCTGAATGCTTTCTTTAATCCATAAATGGATTTTAGAAGCTTGCATACTTTATTAGGATACTTAGGATAAATAAACCCTTTCTGCTGAACCATATATACGTCCTCGCTTAGGTCGCCATTTAGGAAAGCGTTTTGATATCCATTTACCATACTTCATAATCATGAAAAGTAGCTATGGCAACAAGTATCCAACTTTATAAAGCTCGTGATCAGTGAAAAAGTTTCATCATAACCTTTTGCCACGAATAGAGCTTTAAAAGTGTTTACATTTCCGTCCATTTTTACACCCTAATGTCTTACAATTGGGTAGATAATTTATCAAGTCTCATACTTTATTATCTTTCATGGATTGCATCCTTGCATTCATAGTATCTCGTCATTTGACAGATTCTCTAATCTGATATAACCCTTCACGATAGCTAGAGGGTTCATCATAATCCCCCTAGACGAGGTTCATCTGATTAATCAGATAATCAAACCTCTTATGCCGATGAGGAGTTCTACAAGATCTATGAAGTGCAGGTGCAACACGTTCTGCACACCAACAATGTGCTCAGTTTCAACGTGTGGATAGCTAGTGCTTACAGAAGGAATGTTACTTTATGGTTCTTGAATTTCTTCAAGATCTACTCTACTCCCACTAAATTCTTCTAAGGGAAGATCTCTTTAAAAGAACTTAGTAGACCTAGCCAAAAACACGTTGTTTTCAGTTCAGTTGTAAAAGTAGTAACCCATTATTTTCTTTGGGTATCCCACAAGGTGGAATTTGATACTTCTGGGTTCTAATATATTTGAAATGTCATGTTACACATACGCTTCACAACCCCAAACATTCAAACAAGACAACTTAGAACTTCTCCCATGCCACACTTCATATGGTTTCTTTTCTACCTTCTTGGTTGGAACCATATTGAGTATGCTTGTAACAGACTCTAATGTATATCCCCAAAAGATAGTTGTTGAGTATTTAGACTCATCATATATCAAACCATATCAAATAAAGTTTGATTTCTTCGTTCAGACACACCATTGTGTTGTGGTGTGTTAGATGAAGTGAATTGTGAGACAATTCCATAATTCTTCAATGATCCAAAAACTCTTGACTCATAAACTCACTTTCTCCATCAAAGTAAAGTGATTTAATGGTCTTTCTAAGCCGAATCTTTACTTCATTTTGAAAGACATCAAACCTTTCAAAAAAAAACTTTATGTTTATGTTTCAGCAAGTAAACATAACCATATCTACTATAACCACCAGTTAATGTAACGAAGTAAGATTCACCATTTCTATACATTAGTCTAAAAAGGGTCACATACAACAATATGTATCAGTCCTAAAAGATACGTAGCTCTTTCACCTATATCGGAGAAATGACTCACATACATCAAATGACTCAAAGCCATTTGATTCCAAAAGTCCATAAGAATGGAGTTTTGAAATGCGTTGTTTATATGACTAAGACGACAATGTCATAGATAGGTCTTATTCAAACGTTGCTTGAGTCGCTTAGCGGTACAGGTATATATAGAATTTATCATTTGAAATCACACAATGTATATCAATTTCAAAAACACCATCACATGGATAGGCATTAAGATAAAAAATATTATCCTTAGAAAGTGAAAAAACCAAAGTGCGTAAATGCAAGTTCAAAACCAGCATATTTCAAACAATATTGCACCTAATACTAGGAACATAATAACATTGTTCCAACAAAACAATAAAAGTAAGCTCATAGTGACCAATGGCTTCAACCGAAGCTTGATTCACATTGTCCACTCGCAAATCCAGT
This sequence comes from Rutidosis leptorrhynchoides, assembly GCF_046630445.1. Taxonomy (NCBI): domain Eukaryota; kingdom Viridiplantae; phylum Streptophyta; class Magnoliopsida; order Asterales; family Asteraceae; genus Rutidosis; species Rutidosis leptorrhynchoides. The sequence continues at coordinate 380,148,155 of NC_092336.1, read as the reverse complement.
GTGCCTTTCTTCAGTCTATCACTTCTTCTCATTCCCTTCATATTGTTACAGGTGTAAAGGCCACAACCAGTTAACAAAGATCCAAGAGTCACCATAAGAAGTATATAACTGTATATGAAATATACCTGAGTTTTCTAATCTTACTAGCATTGCCTTTTCTCAGCTCAGATTGGTAAATAGGACAACTTCCTTCTCTAATTGCCAACCTTTCCATAATAAAAATATTCGGCGTCTTTTATTGGGTTTTCCTTCTTGGAAGGTGGAATCCTTTTCCTTGGAAAATTATTTCCATTTACCTTCCACAAAGTATCCGGCTCATTCATTTTCACCCTTGTATCCTACTTCTTCAACTCATCGAACAACTTCCGATAAAAAATTTCATGAGCAGCAGCAGCTGCCCTAGCAGTAGGATCAGATAAGGGTTCTAAATCTTGTTCAACTTCCAATCATGCTTAAGAACAGTTCTTAGGTTGTGGTGCCAATCTAGGAAGTTTGAACATTGAGTTTATCCTTCTTCAACAAAGAAGGATGTTTGCTTTGGTTTACGTTTAGATTATTTAACTTCCACAACAGATATAAGATTCAATTTAGTATTTTTGAAATTGCGCTTTAATAAATTAACTACCCAATTTTTATAATTTTTTTTAAAAAAACAATTAATTTACGAAAGCCTAAGATCCACATAGAGGTTCCATAGCCACATCTGTTGATCAGCTAGCAGTTATGAAGTCTATTGGCAGGTCGCGGGTACCAATTGCATTACAAGTGCAACTCTTAGATCTTTATGGGACCTAGAGATATATGTAGTCCGACAAACCACTATTATCCACTGGCATATTTGTCTCATGCTTGCCTCGAACTCAGGTCTCACCGTGAATATGATTAAGTCGTCCAATTTGAAAATAGTGAAAATTCACGCTAGTCTCACTAGATCGAAAAATCCACCTCGTGGCTATAATTCAGCTTAGTCTCACTAGATCACAAAAATAACGAGGAGTGTTTGCAAGTTCATTGGATGGCATGACTTAAATTTGACGGGTATTTTAAAAAGCTTGTGTCAACGAATAATACATGCACACAAGATTCACTACACTATTAGTTAAAAAATATTTTAACCAATTATATATGTCAATTATGTTTGTGCGTTTAATTTATTATTTAATTTATAGCATATAAACTAACAAATACACAAACGTGTACCGTTTTAAAAAAATTTTAAAAGATGTCGTCCGTATATATTATTTGAGTTTTATAATCATCAATTTTAAACTCGTTAGAGTTTAACTTTTAAAATCAACAATTTCAACCTTTAAACTCGTTAAGTGTTTTATTTAACATTTCCATCAAAAACATTTAGCATATACTATAATCAATAATTATATATATAAATGTGAAAAAATAAAACACAATCATGCATTACACACATACATAGCCTAGACCAAAATTCTATGCTTGATCTCATGAGCCAACGTGAGATCAAGAGGTCAAACTAAGGACAATACCATAGCTCCCACTTGATTCAAGAACCAAGTGAAAACTTGTCGAATGCCTTTGTTGTTAACTTGATCTGTGCACAATCTTCTAAGCCAAAATCCATGTCACATCTTTATCTTCAATCTTCATCTTTTTACATTTATATAAAATAGAAAAGTACAACTAATCTAATAATTTTACAATTTTAGATAAACCTAATTACAAAACTATGAAATTGAAAATAAATACAATACAAATTTGGCTTCATGGGCTCTAAATAAATCAATAACCAACATGACTTAAAATTGTCATGACCAACAATCATAACACACATAGGTCGGGGCATTACGGGCTATGTATGCAATCACAAATTTAATAACTACATTATTAAAACCTACATATGGCTTGTCCATGGTTACAATGCATGTGTATAACCATGGAATAAAACAATCAATAATTATAATAATTATTCAAGCCATAACAATTAAATCTATAATTTAAAATATTGATATTCTTTCAATCATATTTGTGCGTCATGGGGTTAAGTCTAAATCAACCGAGTTGACTTTAAAAACCAAAAAGGTTTTGACTTTCACCAATACACCATAAAGCTAAATCTAAAAAATAATCACACGACAATTAAAAAGGTGTAAAAGCGGCTCTGATACCACTGATGGAAAACCGTGTGTACTTTTAAATTTTATAAACGCAGCGGAATGATTAAAATAAACATATATTTTAATTTAATAATAAACATTCACACAATTAACGGTTTCCAACAAGATCCAATTACACCACTAATAATTGTCAATTAATTAAATCACAAAGGATAGTTTAAATGTACCTTTAGCGAGCGATGCAGGAACGGTAGAAATAATTGTTCACGTCTAGGTTGAAACATATATTCAAAGTGTATGAATATCTCTATAGTTGATCCACACAGCACACGTCGAACAACACCAATCGGATGCTAGTCCGTATAACCCGAAAATTATAATAATTAATCAAACCCTTTTGATTAATTAATAAACAAATCCAATGTTAAATGCTCAATATGAAATACAAGAGAAAAAAATAATCCAAACACTGTGTTTAGATTCATTCTTGTTTCGGCTCCGTATCACAAAATTGCCAAATCACTTTTGTTTTCTTGCGAATATTGCAAAACTATGTAAGACCTCTTTTTAGTTTCCTTTTTATTTGTTGAACGAGACAAGGGTGCCGTAACACCAAAACTGAGAAGAAAAAACCTTCGGTTGAGTTTTGTCGTACATGTATATCAAAAATCGAAACCCTTTAAATTGTTATTGTTGTTTTCGTATGTCGCCTCCAAGAGTCAACAACCCTTAATTAATATTTATCTTGATGTTATTTGTGGGTTGATCAAAACAAAAAGATTAGGCCCATATTTATTATCATTACATTTAAACAAAATAAGTTCATATAATATTTGTGGTTCATCGGCCCATTGAGCATTTTTATATTTAATTAAATCGTATTTAACAAACCTATACTTCTTGAATTATAGATTATAATTATATATCAACAATATATAATAATTGGTGTCTAAGTGATAAAGTGTGTGACCCCATAGGCCTGTATATAAGCGATAGTATAGATTTGTGTTATGACGTGCACACTAAACCAACAGTTTGGCCATCCAAGAATTCATCATTGCTTTGAATGTATCTATCAAAGGAGACCAACTTGCTACACATTTCATATTACCACTTAATGGATAACCCAAGAATTTAAATGGTATGGTATCTGAAGCATAACCTGATGAGACACTAATTATGTTATCTGGTCGTTGTCTATAGCGACGCCATATAAAGAGGTATTATTGAGATTAGTTTAATTTTTAGGCCCGATTCCAAATAAAATCTTTCAAGAATCTAAATACTATGTCCAAGATCTGAGCCACTCCAATATGAGATAATGGCAACATCGTCTGCAAGAATAATATGAGATACATTAAAGGTACCAATCGAAACATCTTTGATAGGACCTTTCGAGACTGAATTGCAAATATCATTAGATAATCCCACCATCACCAAAACAAAAAAAAATGTGAAAATAAAGGATCGCCTTGTCTTAGTCCACGCTTAAGAGAAAACTCATAAGTGGGGCTACTGTTCACCAAAATAGAAGAAAGGGCTGAAAAGGGGCAAGAACGAATCCATGTGTGACTTTTTTCACAGAATCTAAGTTGAGTGAGAATAAAATTTAAGTAATGCCAATTAACGGAGTCGAAAGCTTTTCCAAAGTCCATTTTAAAAATGAACATTTTTTTATTCCTTTTATTGTACCACTCAATAATTTCATTAAACATATGAGGACCATATGAGATACGCCTACCACGAATAAAAGTCGTTTGTTCACCGCTTACAACCTTACCGATGACCTTTGAGAGTCTATCGGCGAGAACCTTAGCCATGATCTTGTAATAAGTATTAATCAAAGATATGAGTCTATAGTCATTGATGTTAACCGGGTTGTGGACTTTGGGGATAAATGTAATAAACAAAGAATTGGCACCATAAGAAAGATTACCCGACATAAAAAGGTTATTAACAAAAGAGAAGGTGTCATCTTTTATGTGTTCCAAATAATGCTTGTAGAAAAAGAGGAAACCCATCGGTGTGGAGCTTTGTCACTGCCATAGTTCCATACTGCATTTTTAACCTCATCCAAAGAGATCGTCTCCTCTAATAAATCACGATCAGTAGATTACAGAACAATTGCATCAGTTAAAGGCGTGAAAATGATGGGGGTAAGATGTGTATGAAAAATGGTTTTAAAATAGGAACAAAACGTGTTTTTACATAAACGAGGTTCGAAAGCCAGATGCCATTATGTAAGTTACCACTAATAGTTTGAAATCGAAGATTTTGATTAATGAAACTGTGAAAATACTTTGTGTTGTCATCTTCTTCCAAATTCCATTTGCAACGGGATTTTTGGGCTAAATCTAACTCTTGAAAATGATTAAGATTATCCCGTTCGTTAAGAATATTTACCCTATTATCATGATCAAGATCAACTGTTGTACCATTATCAGGTTTCTTCTCAATCTCGTTCAAAGAAAAAGTAATAAATTACAATCGAGACCGGTTAGCTACAGATTAAGATCTAAACCATTCCTTCAACTTTCATTTTAATACTCTTAGTTTATGTTGAGTCCCCAAAATTATTAAGGATTTAATTATGTCAAAACAGCAAATATGTACACTAAAATGTTATCTGCAGCCAGCATAGATTTGTTTATAAACAGTAAATATTGCTGCATCGAGTGTTTAGTATGCTTCCTAGTCTACCAGTACAAGGTAGACAGTATTCTTCAATTAGTACAGGATGAGTGCCCAGTAAATTATGAAGATCAAGTGTCTCAGCATAGAAGAACCAGCATAGCTAGTAAGCAGCATACTACACAAGACAGCTATGCTCCATTACAAGCATAGTGGTTTCCTGAATGGTCTACATCAATTGTACTATTCAACAGAAGTCGAAGACAAAGTTGAACAGAAAAGGACACGCGTCGGCGGCTGACAAGTGACCTTACAAGACCACGTGAGAATGCGGAAGTTTAACGCATGTGCATACATGTGTTATTCTTTGTCAATGCCTAGGGAACACAATATTCTATTTGTTTAATCAAATAGTGGTGCCAAACTGAATTGGGGTGTTCCTGCAAATAGCTATAAAAGAGGAAAGAAGAGAGCACGCTCTCTGATGCAGTTGTTCCCACAAGTACAGACATCCTATTTACCAGTGGACAATAGAACAATTATGAAAGGACCCGTTCATACCGATTATAAACGATTCACAATAGTTGATTACATAGCGAGGTACTGACCTCTATATGATACGTTTTACAAACATTGCATTCATTTTTTTAAAGACAAACTTTCATTACATCGAAAGTTGACAGGCATGCATACCATTTCATAATATATCCAAACTATAAATGTCTTAATAATAATCTTGTTGAACTCAACGACTCGAATGCAACATCTTTTGAAATATGTCATGAATGACTCCAAGTAATATCTCTAAAATGAGCAAATGCACAACGGAAGATTCTTTCATACCTGAGAATAAACATGCTTTAAAGTGTCAACCAAAAGGTTGGTGAGTTCATAAGTTTATCATAAACAATCATTTCCATTAATATAATAGACCACAAGATACTTATATTTCGAAAACAATCTGTGCAGGTCTGCTCACTGCTATAAAAATCATTCATATGAAGAACACTGGAACCTTTCAAAATAATCTCACCAACGGTAGCTAATGCATCGTGCAATGCAAAAATTTCTCACCGTAAACAATTTCAACAACGGTAGCTAATGCATCGTGCAATGCAAAAATTTCTCACCGTAAACAATCTTATAACGGTAGCTAATGCATCGTGCAATGCAAAAATTTCTCACCGAGGGTAGCTAAAACGGTAGCTAATGCATCGTGCAATGCAAAAATTTCTCACCGATAGTAACTACTAAATCGAAAGATTTCGGTAGCTAATGCATCGTGCAATGCAAAAATTTCTCACCGATAAACAATCTTACAACGGTAGCTAATGCAACGTGCAATGCAAAAATTTCTCATCGAGGGTAGCTAATGCTACATAAAATCACCTACGGCAGCTATTGCATCGTGCAATGCAAAAATTTCTCACCGAGGGTAGCTAATGCTACATAAAATTACCTACGGTAGCTAATGCATCGTGCAATACAAAAATTTCTCACCGAGGGTAGCTAAACGGTAGCTAATGCATCGTGCAATGCAAAAATTTCTCACCGATAGTAGCTAGTGCAAATCCAACCTCTGAATCCAAATAATTCTATCATAGAATGTAGTTTTTAGTACTTGTGTCTATTTTCGTCAAACATTTATAAAAGCAGTTCATGTATTCTCAGTTCAAGAATATATCTCAAAAGCATTTAATAAAATAGTTATAAAAAAACAGCGCATGTATTCTCAGTTCCAAAAATGTAAAGAGTAAAAGGGAATCAAATGAACTCACAATACTGTATTTCTTAGCAATTATGCATATGACGACACTGAACAAATGCAGGGTTGGCCTCGGATTCACGAACCTATATCATTTGTATATATTAAAACGTATAATCGTAATCGAACAAAATTATATCTTATTATTAGTGATATAATTGTTATATTAATAAATTATATGTTTATTTAATAAATTGATAACATATATATATATATTTATTTATATATGTTAAATGAAAACCTTATTATTTGTCAAAATAATGATATAATTATATTATGTATTAAATATATTTTTATATATCTAATATTTACTTGTTGTAATACTAATAATAGAAATAATGTTAATAATAATGATACTTATTAATAATAACAATTATAAAAGTAATGATAATAATAGTAATGATAATACTTATAATAGTAATAGTGATGGTATATGTTGATAATCTTATAATAATAAAAATTTCTATAATGATACTAATAATAATAATAATCTGGATGATACTATTAATAATAATAATAATACTTATAAGAATATTAGTAGTAAAAATAATAATAATCTTAATATTGCTATTAATAATGATAGTAATGATTATAATTATGATAATAATACTCATTTTAATGATAATAATCTGTATTTGCATTATTATAGTAACATTAATAATTAAATTAACCATAATAATAATAATAATAATAATCATATTTGTAACAATTATTATAATAATAATAATATTTGATGGTTAATTCTTTTATTAGTAGTAATAATAATATTAACAGTTATAATACTAATAATAATAATAATAATCAAAATCATAATAATAATAATGATAAAAATTATAATTCTAATAATAATAATAATAAAGATTTTTGAAATTTAGAAACTACCTCATAAAGCGTTTTTAAAAAAAATTGCCACTAGCCGGGCTCGAACCCGAGACCTCCCGCTTATACGCAAACCCCCTAACCAACGGCTCCATTTCTATTTTTCTCAAACATATCATATCCCAATTATATTTATCTATATCCTATATGTTTCCCTTTACCACCTCTTCTTCTCAAAATCGTAATCGACCAGAGATCAAATCCTTTCACTTAACAAATTATAAACTATTTTTAGGACTTATTAACAGCCAGCAACTACTACCATTTGACCTAATTTAATTAAAACAGAAATTTTTTTAATGAAAATAGTTGTAACAGAAAAATTAAAACGAATGGTATAAAATTTTGATTCTGATTTTTAGAATGTTATAAAGAAAGATCATAACATAAATTATGTTTCAATTGTTTCATATAAACTTTATAACTTATCAATTTAGCAAAAAACATCAAAACTAGTTCGAATTTCGTTAGGAACAATATCTTTGACTTTTGCAAATTAAACTTTGACTTACAAATTTGAATTCGTTTTGAGGAATTGGAAAGTGAAAACTTACAGAAAGTTCAACTAGATGATTCCTAACTTAACTGCATTTATACATTTTTAAAATTTGTTCGAATGCGTGCTATTGAATATCACAATTACTAAAGCTATGAACACGTATAAACTCCACCTTTGATTTTGAATTTGAAAACATTTTAGACCACGACTTCAGTATGAAATATATTCTAAATTACTCCCAAAAACTTTCTGAATCATTAATTTAATTTAAAACATCACTCTGAATACGAATTTCAAAATGAACAAAAAGTTTGACTTTTTGAAATATATCTTTGACTCCAAAATTCGACTTCAATATGGAAATTTGACAAATGAAACTTTCCAGATTAATTAAACGAAGTACTTATAACAATACTGCATTAACACTTTTTGAAATTCGTTAATAATTTGGACTGATTGAAAAATCAAAACAAGAACAGAGTATTACCTGTGTTCTTAATTTTTCTGGTTTAATCCGATTAATTTAAAGGCTGTAAAGGATGGTTGGAATTGATATTGATAATGTAACTCATTATGGTTTCGTTTACAATAGGAATCGATTGTGTTTTGTAGCAAAAATTATTGACAGAAAGAATCATTCGTACAAAAAAATAAAATAAAAAAATAACAAGTGGAGTATGATTCTCTAACAGAATTTGTTTGTTTCCTGAATTGATATCGACTGGAAATAGATTACAGACACGAAAACAAAATTTTGATAAAGTGATAGGGATGTGAAGTTGGATTTGATTCTCCTAAATATAAATACGTATTTATTTATATTTATTTTTGTTTATACTATATTTATATATGTATATTTATCTATATATGTATTGAATATATGTACGTACAATATCTGGTATATATATGTATCTGTATCTGATTATAATCTGTATTACTGAATATATACGTATATTAATAATAATATTAATACTAATATTAAGTATATAAGTATTAATAACTTTAATAATAATGATAATAGTAATAGGGATAATAGTAATGATAATATATCATTAATTAAATAAAAAAAATACTAATAACAATAATAATAGAAATGCTATATTTTAATGATAAAAATAATTAATAATTCTAATAATAATAATAATAGTTCTTAATGACAATATTAATGATAATATCTAATAACAATACTAATATTAATCATAATAAATAAAAATTTAATTTTACAACTAGTTATAATAATAATGATATTAATAATATTTATAATAATATTTTTAATATTAAATAATAATCATGAATTAAATGTACCAAATTTCATATATATATATATATATATATATATATATATATATATATATATATATATATATATATATATATATATATATATAATATTAATAATACTGATATTACTACTAATATTAATATTTATATAAGTAATAATTTTAATATAACAACTATATTTTAACTTGTATTATATATCATTAATTATGGGATATCTATTAATCATATAACATATTATGTAGTAACTTTTATTGAATCAATATTATTTATAAGTTTTATATATGTTATAATATACATATAATAATAATTATACATAGAAATTATACCTATTTATATATAGATTCATTTTAAATTACATCCTAATTATTTTGTAACTTATTTTACATCTTTCATTTTAATGTTTAAGTTATATTTTATAAATTTAAATTACTATATATACTTACATTATATATATATATATATATATATATATATATATATATATATATATATATATATATATATATATATACCTATTTATTTACAAATCAATCGTTCGCGAATCGTCGGGAATAGTCAAAGGTTAATTGATTCCATAAAAACAGTTTCAAAATTTTTGAGACTCAACATTACAGACTTTGCTTATCGTGTCGGAATCATAATAAGATTTAGTTTAAAATTTGGTCGGAAATTTCCGGGTCGTCACAATTACATGGTTAATAGGAATAAATAGAAGTATCCACTATTGTAATAACTAGTGGTGTGGGTTTATTTACTTAGAGTCCAAACTTGTAATAGCTTTAAGATATCCTCGATAGCTATAACTTAGGTATAATCTGTATCAAATAACTGTCATTCCGCTAAGGATAGTTGTAATTCTTTGTGATTCAAATCAATAAAGAATAACCGTTGAAATTTACCTTAGACTCTATTTAAATTACTTTCTTGAATACTAAACTAATAAGTTAATCAAAAGAATTGTATTCATCTCCCCTATAATACTCATGTTGTTAATCAAGGGACCAACAGTTAATATGTTAGGATAATTCAACATTCGAAGACAAGCCATCACTGATAATATTATCGATGCCATCATTTTGAAGACAAGATTCATAAAACTTAAAGGGAGATGGCCCACAGTCAGTTCTACAAATCTTAAACAACATAGGATTGTCATAATACTATCTAATATAGTAACCTTGTCATCCATAAGAGAATCCACCCCATTATTAGAAAGAAAGAAACGGTCGAGCTTACTGAATTAGTTCATGCTTTATTCATAGGATTGTGATCAGACTACCTACGATCCAAAATAGTAACGTTCTCATCCAAATGAGAATCCACCCCATTATCAGAAAGAAGGAAACGGTCGAGCTTACTGAATTTTGTTCCTGCTTTAATCATCCAACTGTAAGCTCGCACCTTTAAGGTAAGTAGACAAGACAAGCTTTATCAGTGAAGGGAATAAAATCAAGAGCTTACTCCGCATCAAACTCCGTTCCACGTCTTTCGAATTCAAAATGAATCGCGTTAAAATCTCTAAAAACCAAGAAAATAGCCGAATGAGAATTAATGAATGTAGTCAGCATACCCCATAAATTCAACATAGAAACCGAGTCTTGCGGAGCATAAATGTTTACCATATAGAACTTATTGGAGTTATTCTTCCACTTACCCTCGACAACAATAAAATGTTGTTGACTCCATACTCCAAATTTAGTGAAGAATGATGGGTCCCAATGTAAGCCTCTGCCTTGCTTGCGCGGCAAACTGCATGTCGCGCAGTTATTTACGCGTCGCGCAATTGTGCTCACGGGCAAGGGGGACTTATTTGCAAATAAAATAAATTCAGGATCTTTTTGCAATTTTGCATGGCCGAATGTGGGGCTAGTAAAACAGATCTGGAACATTTAATGGCTCACTTCTATCTCAAACCAAACACATACTCTTGAACCCAAATGGAAGACCAACCTTAGTGTAGCTTGATTTTGGGGAAGAAGGTGATCTCTTGAACCTAAATGGAAGACCAACCTTAGTGTAGCTGCTCTCTAGTCTTGTTCTACACTTAAGACAAAATCTAAATCTGAATATTATGCTTTATTGTCAGGTTTGACTAGGGTTTGGGGTAAGGGTTGAGCTATAAACCCCATTTCATGAGAAATTAGGGGTTTTGGGTTAAGTTTGGGTGTATGAACCCTAATGTTGAGGGTTAGGGTTTGGATGATGAATTTTGGTAAGTTTGAGTCTTATTTTGTTGTTGAAATTACTAAAACATTTAGTGTGCTAGTGATTGTGTTGGGTTAAACAAGTTGTTAATTGGAATTTGGTGTTTTACTTTGAAATTAGGTCAAGTGTGAATTGTGACTAAATGACTAAATAAGTGCTCGAAGTACTTGATTTTTGTGTAAATTGTGATTTATAAGCATAATCACTAGCTACTAGTGATTATGGGTGTTTTGGGTTGAGTTGACGTAGTCAATTTGAGTCAAGTGCAAAGTGGAGCCCGGGGGGGGGGGGGGGGATATTATTGTCGTAATGATTTAATTATAAATTATTGTAATGTTTTCAATTTTTAATGAAATTTTAGTTTTATTTAAATACGTATTCATAATTTAAATAATTATAATTTTTTGATTTTATAATTTCAAAAATATAATATAAAAAAATAATTAAAAATATTGAGAATGTACGTCATGGTTGGTAGGGACTAATCCCGGGTTAGTCCTTATGAGGAAGTGCTGACGTGGCGCTGACGTGGCAACTAGTTCGGGTGAGAAAATATGTCATGGTTGGGAGCACTCTAATGGTGGTGTGGGATTTTGGATGTAGGTTGGAAGTAAATGTTGATGTAGCATTTAATTTATATTTTTGTGTTATATTAATATGTTTTATATTGTTTATGTAAAAAAACTTAAAAATAAAATATGTCACATATTTTGATATATATAAAAGAAATTTTAATCAATACCACTGAAAAAAAAAAAACATAACTAATAAGACTAAAAAAAGAAAATTACATAATTTAAATGCATACAATAAAAGACGTTAAAAAGTCCTCCTCATCCGGATGAATGATGTTATTAATTTTCAATTCTTTTTTCAACTTGCAACGAATCAATTTTTTTAAGATTTGAAAGACGTATCACATCTTTCGGGTCTTCCATTGGAGAGGATGATCTCCCTAATACATCCATACTAGTTAGAGTTGTCTGAATGGTAACATACTCATTGAAAATTTGAAGCGCACTAGTCCTTTCCGATGCCACTACATCCTTATGCTTAGTTATGTTATCCATAAATTCATCCACCCTTGTTGAACCCGAACTCCTACCACGAGAAGACGAACCTGCGTCCGAAGAAGCAGAACTTTTTGCTGCTTTCTTTGCTCTATCACGTCCAATGGGACGTGGTATGGACACGTCCCTAAACATCTCTCTTTGAAAGTCTTAAGAGAAATTGGGCGGGTCTTGTTGACTTTCAGCAACAAATTCAACATCATCGTAACTTTCATGAACTCTAGCAACTGGATCATCAAGTACGTTCCACTTTAGATGTTGACTCAAGAAAAAGAACGCTTCATTCAAAGTAAATTTCTTGGTGTATTGATTAAATAGGATTGCAACGTATTTTTATAAATGTCGTCATCATTTGCTCCACTACGTCAATTATCATTAATTTCTTGTAAATCACCAAAAACTTAACACATTTCTTATTCACATATCTCTAATTTGAAGATAACGAATCTTCAACGGATTCCCATGCGAATTCGTTATCATTAAACTTTTCTCTAACTAATCCTAAAAACTATTCCTCCTTTGCGATTTGCCAAACTATTGGATCATGATTGTTTGGAATGTTAGTATTTTATTTTTTTTTTAGAATGGATGATTATGAAAGAAGTATGTGTGTTTTGTTATATATATATACACACTAATACGTAACAATGGATTTATTTATTATATTATTTTTAAATTTGAATACATGCTAGCGGTCAAGAAAACTGACCGAATCATAATTTGCCACATGAATCTGCTCCTCATTGCTTCCTCCGTTGGAAAACAACCAAACACCACTCAAAATGTCGAAACAAACGCCTTGTTACTCCATATTTCGAGTTGGTTATTTGACGACTTGGATCCAACGACGTTGTTATCATATTGTTACAAAGGGTCTTAAGACCATTTGTATCCTTGAGATTCAACGCCCGTGGGATATGACGTGGCCAAATTTCCACTCCCCACAAGCCAAGTATTGCGGCGTTTGTTAATTCAAAAAGGAAGCGTGCATTGCCATTCAACGGCTTAAGCAACGGGGTTGATTCCAATTTTATTAATTTTGTATTATTTCTAAATATTATTTTATCTTTTTTTAATAATTATCCAATTATATTTTGACACATCATACCAATACTTCTAACCCACACCAAAAAACCATATCACTAATACTCCACACCAAAAATCCAGCGGTTGGTGGCCTGCCTTCTTTAGGGGAGGTCAGGAGTTCGACCTCCGTTGGCTACATATTAAAAACACAATTTCATCCCTGTCATGAAGTATCCACCCATGGCACCTTTTCCCATATCGTTTGGGGGGTAAAGGAGAGGGGGATTTTACTTGGTCGTGCCCTTGGATTGGTTTCAGGGTTTCCTCCCGGGCATGGGCGATTTTATGAAGGGACAAGCGGGGGCAGCAGTCCCCAGTGGATTTGCAATTTTCAGTGTAAAAATTTGGGATTTTTTGACTTTGCCCTCGGTGGATTTTTTTTTGCCCCAAAACTTAAATATTTTGCTCCAAAACCTTCAAATTTTGCCATAAAAACTCCAAATTTTACCCCTTAACCTTCAAATTTTACCCCTTAACCTTCAAATTTTGCCCACAAACCTCCATAATTCGCCTAAAAACCTCCATTTTTTGTCCCAAAACCTCCATATTTTGCCCAAAAAATGTTACGGTTTTAATTTTTTTTTTTCCCCCGGTGAAAAAAATATTGGTACTGCCACTGCTCCCGGGCAGCGATGGAGACTGGGTTATTAGTGCTACATCGACATAGTCGAAACGAGAGATGATCGCAACATGTGATTTAGTCCCCGTCAGCCGCTACCAGTACAAGCAGTCTAAATCTAAAATAGGGAATAAACATTAGTAGTCTCTCTTAATAAGATAACTTGTATAAGGGTGTGTTTCCAAATATTAAATTAAAGGAAAGAGAAAAAAATGAAATGAAAGGGGAGGAAACACATCCTTCTAATTCCTTCCCTTTATTTTAATGAAAACTCTAGAACACCTAAAGTCCTAAATTTTATTGTTTTCCATTCCTTTCTATCTAAATTAAGACTTAGGAACATAGCCTAAGTGTGTATTCGATCTAGACTCAACGACGGATATTTAAAAAAGCCGATAACGAGTGTCATTATTTTGTGTAATTGTGAGTTTGCCTATTAAATATGGTTACCAATTCATGAGTATGTCGGTGATCGAAACATATGAAATCGGAACCCTAAAAAACCGCCGGAGACGACCTCTCCGTAGCCGGACTGCTGATACGTTTTTTCGTATTCTCTCCCTTTGCTCTTCGCTTTCTTCAGGTATATATATTTAGCTGACCTAAATTTTGGAATCTTTTTTAGGACTTGTATTATTATAGTGCTTATTAATTATTACTACGTATTAAGACATTGATTACGTGTTACTTTAATTCAAAATAAATACTCGTATAAGTGTCTTGTTATTTTTTTCTTTATAATTATTATAATTGTAAATGTAAATTATTAAGTAACTCAGTAACATAATATTTATTATAATCGTGCTGCAAATTATGACTTTATATTGTTAAATATCTGGTGGTGCTGCTGCTGCTGATCATGTGTTTATGTAGATACTACTCCGTTGTTGGATAATCTTGGTAGTCATAAGTTTATTAAGTTTAATAAATATGTTATTATAGTAATCTAACATCCGTACTATATAATTTTGCATTTGCTCTTGCAAACTGCTGTAGAAACACAGTGATACGTGCTTTATTTGAAGAAAAGGGTTGTACGAGTGATCATCCGTTACCAACATTCAATATTGTTCTAGTCTGCGTGAGCATTTGGTCATTGATAGTAGTAGAACTAATGTGAAGTGGATTTGTGTGTTAATGGGTCATCCTCATTTCTCCCGTCATTTTGTAATCCTTGTTGTTGAGGGTGTTTTCTTTTGGAAAACGGCATCGTTTCTATATGAGTATTCGTTTTTTCGCCAAAAAAAAAAAAAAAAAAAAGTCATCCATGTTCCTTCTATCCATGCAATTACGTGGCCATGTACAAGGACATTACTTCCCATTAGCCTTGGTGCATACTACCACATAGTAGTAGTTTTATTATTTAACTGTAGGGTGGTAACCATATCTTTATTAGTATAAATATGTATCGCTTTGTTTAAATTGATATGAGGAATGAAAATTTGGTTTATGCCAAAGTCTGTTTTCTTTCTTAATTTCTTTGGAGACTAGCCATCTTGAACCGGCTTCTATCACACAGTATGAGAAAAGTGAGTGATATTGGATGATTTATCGAAATGTAATTACAACAAAGAGTCACATACTTTTTTTTTTTTTTTTTTTTTTCTTTTTCACCAGCATCACTTAATCTTTGCAAAGAACATGGTGCGGAGCGTGAAATATTAATAGTAATCTAACTTGCTAAATTGTATAAATATGTTATTATAGTGAATTCCTTAAAAAAACGTTGTTGTAATGTATACGCTGCTTAAAAATTATGGATCTGCTACTGTCATGCTAATCAGTTACCGATTTTTATCTTAAATTTTATGTAGATAAAGACGAAAATCACGTAGGATCCATTAGAAAAAATGACGTTTCCTTGTTTTGCATTGATATCGTACCTGGGGATTATCTATGTCAAGATGAAATGTCTACAAATGAAACCCGAGTGGTTTTGGATACCCAGGAAGAAGGTTTTTGTAACAAAAATGCAGAATCAAGTGAACGTGATCATAAATCATCAGGAGAAAGGGGAACTTTTTCGCACAAAGTTGAGACTAACTCTTTATGCTCATCTGCTATAATGAATCAAGATAATAATGATATGACAAATTCTTCCCCTTACTTATCCACAGATAAATGTATTGAGGAAGGGGAAATTTCGGGACAATTTATGGATATAATGCTTGAAGATGAGACAAAAGATGTGGAAAATAGTGTTTCCGAGCGTGCAAACTTTATAGGCATCGAACCACGAGTTACAAACACAGATGAAGATGTTTATAAAGGTATGAAGGGATCAGGAAATAACAGAAAAAGAAATTTAATGAATTATTCTGAAATAGCTGGTCATGGAAGATTTAGAGAATCTGCAAAGCAAGTGGGTAATGAACAGGTGGTCCCACTTCAAAGCATTTTAAAAAACAGTCCAACCAAGAATCAAGATCTTGTATATGCGTTAAAGGTTTGTAGTTTCTATCGTTTATGTCCCCTTCTTATTATGTGATAGAACTTGTTAATACATTATGCCCATAATATGTTTTAGGAGTGTTTGCTTTGCTTGAACGAGAACTAGCTAATTAGGAGTAATGGAAGTAAGAACTGGTTCGACATCATCCAGTTCTGGTTTCAAACGTGTTTAGTTCGAAACCGAAGTGTAAGCCAAACAAGAACTTGGGCTAGATAGTTGATAAAATGGCTCGTTTTCCCGTCTGAAGTTCTGAACTTGACCTAATCGAGGAATGATTTTTCTAAAATCCAGAACCACACTGGATGTAGTTGGTACAGATTCCGTTTAAAATCCCAGTTTGTTTTCAGTTTTTTTTTTTTTTATTTTTTTTTTTTTACTTTTTTCAGTCTGAACTGACTTTTGCTTACCTCTAGTAATGATCATTATAGAGCCTTATATGAGAAGCTGCCATTGCATATACGAGTTTAATTAACTCCTCTTTGACAAGTAACTTTACTTTGCGTGTTTGTGGGTATCAATATCATAGTCATATATACAATCTTAAAGATTCCAAAACAACTTTTAAATTGATTGATTGACTTCCCATATTATAGTCCATTACTTTTTTTTCTGTGCCAAAGTGTTCCTTACAAAATGACAAAAAAGCACTGGTGTGCACAGATGAGGTATTTTGAACAAATCCTCGCACTTTTGTTTCTACCAAAAAGCCAAGTATGATGCTTTAAAAAGGCAAATTTTCCTACTTATATACTTCTTTTCTAAACGACATACCGTACCATCTTAAAGAGTTCGTTTGACCCTGTTTATTACCAGATAGCTCATTTGATGACTTTTTAAGGCTTTTACTGAGATGATTCTTTCTATTCATAACAGGATGGCGATGCACAAAATAATAGAAAGAGGCAGGTACGTCTCATCGAAAAAGATACAACAAACAAAAAGGCCAAGATGTCTGTTGACCGAACACCCATTTCTGAAAGTCTAAGATCTCTTGGTGAACACCTTGAAGACACCTCTAAAGTAGTTGTCGATGCTACTAAAAACAAGGTACTAACTTTTTGTATGATTACATCAAGCAGTTGTGGGCTATGTAGTTGTCTAAATGGGTCAGTGTCATAGGTGTATGTATTAAATATGATCACTCGGGGCATTTTTTAAAAACTGGTCAGAACGAGTTGAGCAGTAAAAATAAATAGTTGATTTATCAAATGTCAAATATTAAATATGATCATAAAAACTATGCTACTGGATCATTTTTTAACTGTATCTTATAGTTCAACACTTAACCGTTCTAGATCATATATCTAGCATAAGCATTGTGCTTTTATGCTCTTATTCCTAACTGGTAATCACCAGCATAGTAATTGGTATTTTCCTATTTTACAGGATGATTGTACCGAGAAGAAAAAGAAGCGAACTTTAACCAAGGAAAGAAAAGCAAAGAAAAAGGTGACCTTCACTTGGCTATTGATGAACTGTTAGTTAGAATTTAATTCAATTGATGCACTCGTTTTGCTTCTTTATTGCTTGTTTGACAGTCTTTGTACTTTGCTTCCTAAAGTTACTATTTTGACAGTTTAAATTATTGACAGAATTGAAAATTAGTATTAGGAAGTGATATTAATAGTATTTAGTACTTGTATTTATTAAACAACTTTTGTTAATTGGTTATACTGTATATATTAGTATTGATAGTAACGTGCTAAGTTTAGGTTATCATAATTTGGCAAGTATATGATATCTTTTAGTATAAATAGAGCCCTAGAGTTGTAATTGAATGATGTTGGATTTGATTAGATTTTGATATTGTTCGGAAAGTTGGTTTACCTTAGAAAATAAATCCTTGCAGTGGTAAGCTCTCGAACTTAAATTACCTATCTATTTACTGATATGATGTTGTGCTCATCTGTTATCCGTTGTAATTGCTACTTTTTTTTTTATAAAGACATTTACGCTTATTTTACATGATATGCGTTTAAATTAAAGTACTTAAACCAATCCTATTACCACATGTGCGTGTTTCAGCGGAATGAAAGAATTAAAAGAGCTGAAAAGAACAGAAAGCTTGGTGTCAAAAGGCTAAAACTTGAACCGGTGATAAGAGAAAAGAAGGTTACGTATTGTCGTCATTATTTAAAAGGAAGGTGTCATGAGGTTCTCTACTATTTTTGTATGCTTTTCCATCTCACTTGCAAAATCCAACTTATTTTTCTGCTTTTTAATGTGAAATAACAGTTTTTTTTTTTTCGGTTTATGATAGGGTGAGAAGTGCAAGTTTTCTCATGATACGGTTCCTTTGACAAAATCTAAGGTATGCAATTCTGTACATTTTTGCATTTTTGTCATTAATATTGCAGTACATTCTTTGATCTTAAACTTCAGTTTTCTCTCGGTACATTGTGATTTCGGTTATGTTTTATATTTTATATTTGTCGGTCAACGGTCTATCTTGGAAGCAGTCATCATAGGGTTATGACTGTCTACATCTTACATCCCCATACCCCGCCCCGACAGGATGGGTAAATTAATAGGTTAAATAAAAAAAGAAGCAGGTCAAAACTCAAAAGTTGACTGAAGTGTATTATAAATACATAAAACCTCCCAAGTCATTTTTTATAAGATGATCATTAAAGTTTGTTATATTTTGCAGTCGATAGTAATGAAAGGATTAGAAGTTTAGGACAAAATGTTTTTTTGGAACAGCCCTGTCCTGTCTGGCCTGACCTGACCTGACCGTTTCAACATGCTAAAAAAGCTCTGGTATTGACCCGTTACTCAAAACCCCATTCCCATCCAGCACACACTGGTTTTTATGATATTGCAATATTGATGTACTTGTAGCTTGTTTTGGCTATTAATGTTTATTGGTGTTTCAGCCGTGCTGTCATTATGCTCGTCACGCTTGTATGAAAGGCGATGAATGCCCATTCGACCATCAACTCTCAAAGTATCCATGCAATAACCATTTTTCAAAAGGGTTTTGCAGCCGAGGTCCAGATTGTATGTTTTCTCATGAGGTATTCTTTCTCTCGTTTTACCCGTTTCAGCCTAAATTACTTTCCACTATCTGTATCTAAATACTGTATTTTTTTCCAGGTGCAACCGACTGAAACCTTCTTAAATGCTTCAAATGAGTTGAAGGCTGAACAAAAGCCTTTTACAAATTCAGGATCGGGTTCCAAAACGGTGGACACAAATTCATGTATCCCACCCACTATTGTTATCAGTAACCCCGAACGGAATTTTATGGACGCTACAACAAAATTATCTTTTCGGCCTCCAAAAGGAATAACATTTCTTTCTAGAGAAACGTTACCACTAGAATCCCGCCCGGTTTCTAATGTAAACGCTGATTCCAAAGAAATTACCAAAATGACCCCTATAATTCAGGATTCCAAAGAAATTACTAAAACGCCCCCTGTAGTTCCGCGTGGAATTAACTTTCTATCGTTCGGTAAAAAAGCTGGTTTGGACCAGTCAAACGTTGTACATTTTATTAAGATGAACAACGGATGTGGAAAGCCTCGGTTAAGCAACTTGGATTTGGGTTCGGGTTCAAAGTGTGAGTCATTGGTAGATGCGGTGAAAGTTGATATTGCAACAGATAGACCAAATTCTTCTTTAAAGCCGGTACCTATGCTTCCATTTATGTCAAGTGCATCACAAAAAGCGGTTCAGTCAACTTTGACTTTTGCATTAAAGTTTGAGTCAGATGTAAAGACAACAGATCTGATATTTGGCTGAGGAGATATGAAAACTTGAACCATTAAGAATTTCGGCTATGGGCCTAACAGTAACTTTCACCAGGACCAGCTGAAAGTGGGACGGAATATAACTTCAATAGCCTCAAATGCACAAAAGTAAGTAATATCTTTTCTGATTGGTTTTATATAACTTGTTCGTTCATTTCCAATGTTCTTATGGTGTTTTTGTTGCTGTTTTTGGGTAATGTTTAAAGATTGCTTGTGTCGAACAAGCTTTATTGGGGGAATTGCGCTCTTACAAATTTGTGATCGACAAGCTGGACTTTGTTATGGTTTTAAAATTCATTTCCCGTAAATAGACCGCCTGCCTACTGATCTTGGTTTGTGTATAACCTAACTGTAAGTAGCATAGATATTTTATTTATGACAAAATAGTTAAAATAGTTTGACTTTGGTCCCTACATGTTTCTGGCTAGGACAAAACAAGCCACATGAAACTGATGGTATCTTTGTCTCCTGTGTCTCTTATCAACCAAACCACATTTTATGATCACGCTTATGTTTTCGCTATTAACTGTTTTCTTCTGTGGGTTCCATGATAGTGTGTGAATATAAGAACAATTTTTTATTTTTTATTATATGAGGAGAAAATATTGCTCATTTTAACCTGTGATTGATTGAGACTTGCTAAGAATAAACTTTCAGCATCACATTAACCAATCAGAAAATTTCTCTATTTATGGATCATGTTTGTTAGCATAGAAGCTTATAATGATAACATGATGTGAGCCTTTTGTAAGCATTAGGTCTTAGTGGCAACTCATCTTACACTAAACGTTTTGCTACTTGAACTATCAAGGCTCAATTTGAAATGAAAATTTACTTTAATTACCTTGATACAGTTGTTGTATGCCACTTAGAATCTATAGACCAAGTAAAATGTAATACAACATTGTGATAGGCAAAGAAATTAGCATTCCAAATATCACCCTGAAAAGAAAGGAATGATATTAATAATTTTGAAAGATTGGGTCAATAAGGAACTAGAGGTAGTAATATAGGTGGGTTGGGTATCTAGTTATAACGGCCACTTTTTTATATGGCATTTTCCCGTTAGAGATAACTACATATCCCAAATCGACCCATTTGAAGTAAATAGATTTAGAATATCTCCTCCGCAACGAGTAGTGACTTACGCAGTGCTCAAAACATCGGGATGTAAGTTGTACTCCCGAGCAAACACGAAAGGCACAATCCCTTGTGGTAAAGAAGCTTGTACAATAGAAACTTGCAGGATTGTGCCTCTTAGACCGACTGAGATAGAAGCAACTGCCATCACAGCCGGTCCCGCTACAAACCTGGCTACCATTCCATATGCTGCCAATTTGTTCCCACAGGCTATAAACTTTGGTTGAGAAGCCATAAACAAACCTTAAACATAACAGGTTTATGTTAGATAAATCTTCAAAACAGTTCATAAAGTACACTAGGTGTTTTTCTTAACATCATACCTAGACTAAACATAGCCATTCCCAGGCCTGCATTTGAGAGAATTGTCACTGAATTTTCCATTATCTCTGGTTTTTTTATTCCCCATCTGCATGCATTTAGAGGAGGAAAATTTGTTTTAAATACGTTAACTTGTGAATGGATCTTTACGAGTAATGACTGATATGTAACAGGTCAATTCAGTACAGTATGAAATAGCAGTAGTTTAAAAGAAAACGGGTAACATGGTTCAAACTAACCAAACGGGTCAAAAGCCACCTAAAGTGACTTTTCGGACCTCTTCAATATTTTTTCGGAAAGTTCTTATCTTGGATATGGAGTGTTTTGGGTCAAACCCACCTGACCCAACCCAACCCAGTGAATGTTACCTGCACGAAACCAGAGCCCAGCTCAGCCCAAATACGCTTGCATATGTATTCGGGTTCTTCAATAGCTTAAAACACACCATCTTCAATATTTTCTTCAACACTTCTGCTGATGTTGAAGACTGTATCATGTTCGATTCTTCAACATTCTCCGGTTTTTCGTTCTCTCTGCTGCATACTTCTACTGACTGTTCGCAAACACCTGTTCAATTCACGTGTCATTTGTAGAGGTTAAAAATTTTAACCAATTTACGTAGGCTTTATCTTACTTTTAACAAGTCAAATGACTGGAAACAAAATTTATAGTTGCAAAATGTTAGTGGTTGAAAGTCATGTGAAGGTCTTTATTTTTATTACTTTGGTTTAATGTGTATGGCTTCCTTACACCATAACCAAGGTGGTTTAGTAGTAATAGGAAATGTTAATGAGATATCCCAGTTGGGTTGCATACATCTGAGTCAGAAATACGTAACAGATTTGCATATTTATTGAAAATACTCGTACCCGGAGCAGTACAACACATGCATCTCCAAATGAACAAATGCAACTCTCTTTTATCGTCTTCTATAGCACTTGTATTTGCAGGTACAACCCTATTGGGATTCTGAATCGTATTTGGATCAGAAGGCGTTGAGAGCATTACATCAATAATTTCGTCTTCATTATGACTACTTGTACCCTTTTCGTGAACTTCTTGACCACCGCTAGTACTATCTTCTTTATCAAATGTTATCATTATCAAGTTTTTAGCTTCCCTATACTCGAACAAGAACAAAAGTATGGTATACCATATTATACATTGCATCACGACCGCTTGTACCATGATCGATTCTTTATCATCACCATACATGGATTTCAAAAGTGGGATTCCGATCACAAGTGTGTTTGGGAGGGTAGAAAGTGAAAATATTGTAATAGCCCAATCCAAGTTTCCTCTCTTTGAAAACTTTGTCCATAAAAACAAAACTAGTAGTGTCATAATCTTTGAAACACCATCAGCTGCTATGAATTTGAGGTTCATTTTGTAAGGATTGATTCTTGAAATGAACTCAAAGGATAATAGAGGGATAGCAAAAATAGCTACAAATCGATTAATGCCGCTACACTGTTCTGGTGTGAAAATGTTACATTTTACGGATGCGTAGGCTAAGAACATTGCAATGTAAAGAGGAACAACTGCAGTAAGCACACTGTACAAGTCACCAAAGTTCATCATTGTGTTGGCTTATTTGGTATTTAGAGGAAAAATGAGATCTTTTGAAGTAGTTAAATGGGAGTTGGTTATGGTTGAAGTATGAATATTGATGTCTTAATTGAAAGAACCTAAAAATGCAAGGTTGAATTGTATAGTACAACTAACTACATTACACTATATGAGTGATTGAAGATGGCCATTCTCTTGGCTGCTTAGTTTTGGTGATATTTATTTTTTCTTTTTCAAAAATGGACATGCACTTAGATGTCTTATATGGCCTCACTAGTGCATTCTTGAATTGTACATTACAAGTTTACAAACAGGGTACGAATGTTATTAGCACATGTTACAACTTAATGTATCTTATGTTAAATAAATATATATCCAATAATACAACACATAATTATATTAAATACATATATATCTATAGGGTCACATACTTAAGCACTTAAATATCAATTATTATATATTGTTGATATATAATTATAACATATTCGAAAAATATAATTTAATCAAATGTGATTTACTTAAATATAGAAAATCCATTGAGCCGTTTGACTACAAAATAATGAATGAGTTTTTTTTTTTTTTTTTTTATGTTTTATTTTTAGGTTAAAAGTTGACTAATAAATATGCTTATGTTATTGTTGGTCTATGGCAGATATCATTTGTTTTGACGACTACGGCAGAACACATAAATTAATTTCAAGGGTTGTTGGCCTCAAGCATCACAAATCAAAAGCAAACAAATAAAAAGGGTTGCCGTCCCTTTTTCGTTTAGTGGTCGTCGAACAAAAAAAAAGAATAGTAAAAACATAGCTTGGTTTTATATGTTTTTTTTTTTTTTTTTTTTTTTTTTTTTTTTTTCCTTTGAGCATTCTGACAAGAAGCAAATTCACAGAGAGTTTCAAAATGATTTTCTCAATTTAACAAATACAGTAAGGTCAAAATAGTTTGCCGTAAGAATAAAACAAAGGAGTAGTATTTTTGCTTTTGTACTAAGTTTTGGGTTATACAGAATAGCATACGCTGTTGTTTGACGTGGTGTATAGATCAACTGTAGAGGTGTTCAGTTCGAGTTAAAATGGGCTTTTGACTCGAGGAGGCGCCAATGTGCTCAATTCACCCGGTTACGTGTCTCTTCGCCCAGAGGCTCGTCACCCAGGGGTTTTACTCGCTAATGAGAAACACAGGTTGTCGCTAGGAGGTTTCCTCTGTGAACCAAAAAGAAAAAAGTATATCTAAACTCTACTTTTTTGAATTAGTTTTTTTTTGAGAATTATTAATGTTGTAATTGAATACCGTTAATCATGTGAATGTTTAATTGAATAAACTATGTTTATGTTTATTTTAATTGTTAGTTGCGTTTATAAATTTTAAAAGTACAATGATTTTTGATTAACTTATGTCATATGTATTAAATGATCCAGGATTTACAATCATTGTATTGCTACAATAAGAAAAAGGTTGAGTGAATATATACAAATAACAACTTTTTATTGCAAGTATAACAAAATAGTACAAAAAGACTTCCGTTATTATTAATTTTATTTTCGTTTTTTGCCAAAAAAAAGAAAAAGAAAAAAAAGATATGTTCAGTCATTTACTCTTTTACTTTATGTGTTACTTGTTGTGGCGTAATATTTTGTAATTTTGTATCCAGAAGTAACCAACCAAATGTCATGGTCTTCTGGGGACGAACCGGGGAAGACCCAAATTCTCACCTGGGGACGAACCGGAAGTGAGCTCGGACTAGCCATAAGCCCAAGTGTAGAACTCACTCCCAAAAGCTAGCTTGAAAGAGGAGGGAACACCTTGACTTATAAGCCATCACCCAATCCCATACTTGGGCGATGTGGGATCGTAACACCAAACTGTATTGACGCGCTAAATGTACAGATATAATTACAACGTAACGACGTAAGAATGCAACATCATATCAATTATGGATTCTATTTCTTCCCCAACAGCTCAAGTCCACCCTACTACGAAATTTGACATAGGTTAACAGATTCGGTGCACCGGAGTAACATGGTTTAGTAACTGTGGGACACGATAAAAGAATTTTAACAAACGGGGGGAAGAAGACAAATTTGGAAATAAATGAGGGTTGAATAAAGATTTATATATTGTAAACTTGTTAATAAATTGCACATCTTTGTGCAAGGTTGGTGCTTGGCATTTGCATGTGGATATGATACTATTAGTTGTTTTTTGTAAACGCATGGACCCAGTCCCATTGCCCCGTAAACTCTTGCATAATTTCTATTAAGAATTTATGAGGCTAATTCATTTGTTAAGAAAAATTAAAAAGAAATTTTTTTTAAGCTTTTAAGGTAATGTTATTAATCTAATTATTAATGACTAATTAAATTAAATCTACTTATTTATTTATTTATTTCATGTTTTTCGAGAAAAATATTCACTCTCATTAATTATTAATTATTATTATATTATTATCCAAATTCAAATATGAATTCTCTTTACGAGATTAATTACGTTATACATGTATACGAAATACACGTCTCAATAAAAGGTTCTAATGTAGGCTTTTATGACAAGAAAAATAGTAATTGTGATGAAAATTGGAAGATGATGGTGAGAGAATAAATGTAGTTCATTTATCCCGACCAAATTAAGTACATCAATGTGTTTGTAAAAAAACGAGAAGTTTCTTAGTCGTAATCCGTTGGGTCATTAAACTAAATGACTTTAGCGTTTAAATTCATTTAATACCTAAAATGTACTATTAAACTGTTTCATTTAAACAAACCCGTGGTTTCACGGATCATTTCACTAGTATTACCTTAGTAATCTGGAGATTTTTGTTCCTTTTTCTGGGAAAAAAAGTATTACGTCTGTTACTCTATTTTGTAATTGAAATGGTCAAAATACACCTACTAGAAAACAAAAGGACAAGTAGAGATGTATAAAGATTTTGTATAAAAAAAAAAAAGAAAGTAAATATAGTGTCGTTATTTTCGTGAGACACACCTTATAAATGACATTGTTTTGATGTTTTTTTTTTTTTTTTTTTTTTTTTTTTTTTGAAAGGCAATGTTAGTGGTTAGCTCACGAAGTTAATTCACGAAAATCCCCCCCCCCCCGAGACTCGAACCCTGGTCTCCTCGAACACCATGTTAACATGGTGACCAATGAGGCAAAGCCCCATTGGCATTGTTTTGATGTTTTTACTAGCTTGACCCACGGAATTGCGGATTTCTGCAATGAATTTTTCAAGAAACAAATCATTTGAATGTAGTTAAACATCGGATAGTAATAGTATAAAACTAATTATGACTATGACGACTTTTTCACAAATCATATAATGTAACAAATCGTTTGAAGTAGTCATGAAGTGTTATTACTGAAATAACTTGTTGTTTTTCCTTCAATAATATCGTTCGCATATACGTTAAACTTCTTTGACGCAATTGATCAACCTACATAAGAAAGATAATAGAAGTTACAATTAAGTATTTAATTGGTATGCACATTCTTATTTATATATAGTATTTTAATTGGTTTAACTGTTTCATTAAGTCAATAAAAATTGTAAATTTGCCTGCAATAGTTGACATGTGACTTGCAAAGTTTGTCATAGCACACTCATCACCTTTATTGATAAAATTTTGTCCGGATAAAGAAGTAGATATAGTTTTCTTCATAGTGTCTAATTGTTGAGTAGTATGACAAATATGTAAATATCATTACCTCAATAACATTAGAAGGACAAAAACTGTAACATCCCGCCTTTTTTCGTTTACCTTATGTTATGTTATTATAAAGTCCGTTATATAATTATAACATCTTCCGTTAAAATACGTTTTAAAATATTTCGTTTAGGTAATTCACGCACCCGCTTTTAAACTTAAGGGACTAAACTTGCAAAATGCCCAAAGTCTTGATTAGGTCAACTAGTCAACCATGGCATCTCCACCATTCATTATCCACCTCCTTTTTCACTTTTCTTAATACTTCCACCATTTTCTCTCAAACTCCTAATACAAATAATCATCATCTAAATCGTTTCAAGGAAGCAAACATCAAAACAAATTACATATTTGGAATCCTTGCATCTTCCTCTTCGAATCCATACCAACTTTATTGCATTTGGGTAACTTTCTGAAAACACCAGATTTTGTATTTTTGATGTTTTTAACTTATAAAAGTGTTAATTAGTGTCTATGGCTCAAGTCTAACATGAATATATGATTTATATACTTGTTCTTGTCATTTTGATGTAATTAGCTTAAACTTGAAATGGGTGTGTTTGATCTTGAGATTTGTTTGTTTAAATGTTGTTAGATGTTAAAAGTGCATGTATTAAATGTGTTACTAGTATCACTAGCTTCAATTTGGTGTGTATATTGACATGAAAAAGCTTCATAAACATAATTGCAAAATTTATGATTTTGAGTTAGGGTTTGATAGAAGTAAATTGGATTTTTGATGCATTGAATACTTTGCAATGTTATTTGTAAGTGTGTAATAGTATTGTATGCGTAATTACCTACGAAACGGCGTATTATATGTGGGTATTAAATTCCCGAATCATCTTATGCAATTTATGAACTTGGAGTAATTAATGTTGAGCATTAATGGTGGATTTTGGTGTAAAATGTTTGTATTTGATTTATGATATGTGTTTAGTTGTTTTCCTCGTCAAAATACCTTTCCAACGATGTATGATATGCGTTATAAGTGTTTGCGGATCATATGTTGTGTTTTGGTGAAGTTTGGGTCGTGCACTTAGCTTTTGTTCAGCAACAGCACTTTTTCCAGGATCGCGCGCCGCACACCTTTTCGCGCGCCACGCAAATGTGTAGCTTCAGATGCTTACCCCCTTTAGACAAAGTCCTGACCTGGTTCCACACTTTAGTGCGCGCCGCGCACATACCCTGGCCAAACTTTCTTTTTGTTTTATTTTTCATAAATTCTTTTCTCGCTTAACCGCAACTCCGATTAACATGAAATTTGGATAACATGCTCATATATGATTTCTCATCATGGGAAAATTGTCGGACACCCGACCCGACCCCGTTGACTTTGACTTTGATCAAGTTTGACTTTTAGTCAAACCTAACCAAATACGTATGCAATCGTTCTAACATGCTTTTATACTTGTACCTTGCATGAAACTTGACAATTTGATTCACATGTTATATAATCGAGTCGTAACGAGCCATAGGACTAATTGAACAACTTTGACAAATCGTGTTTACCGTTATTGATACAACCTACTTGTTTAAGTCAAGACTAGCATTCGTTCTTACACATGTTTACTTGCGAAGTACTTTTATACGCTTGCACTCAAGGTGAGATCATAGTCCCACTTTTACTCTTTTATACTTATACATGGGATGAGAAAACTTAAACGATTTATACTTTTATACTTTGAACTCAAATACGAAAGCAAAGATACATACGAGTTAGAACAAAAATCCTCAAGTCCTCAGTTACACTTGTAGGGTGTAAGCGAGAACTTATGTTGTGTGGCCATACGGGTTTAATGAACCCTCATTCGGACGGTTCGCTACCGTTAGCAAATGAAATATAATTTTATCGGAATAGTGTAGGTTCTAACACTATATGCAGAGGTAAGATTCAGTTAAGCTTTGATAATTGGATGCTCGTGATACAAACACATCTTTTGAGATGTATACGCTTGATATTCGATTTATACTAAATCTTGTGGTTCAAAACATACTTTATACATACACCTATGATTTCACCAACCTTTTCGTTGACAGATTTTCTATGTTTTTCTCAAGTCCTTGAATACTAGGTGATACATGCTTCCGCACTATACTTTTTGATACTTGCTTGGATGTCGAGTATACATGCATACGTGGAGCATCTTTTGACTTATTCTTAAACTGTGTTGCATATGTTTCAATTGTACTTTAAACATTGTAATGTAACTAGTTGTCGAACTATTTTGTAAACCTTGAAACATCCTTACTTTTGAAATGAATGGGACATACTTTTGGTCAAACGTTGTTTTAAAGACTTATGACCACGTAACGGGACCTAAGTAGACGGCGCCGTCAATGACGATTTTGCCGGGTCGCTACAGATGGTATCAGAGCATTGGTTGTAGGGATTTAGAGTTCATTGGTGTCAACCCGAGTCATAGGGTACATTAGTGAGTCTAGACTACAACCGGCATATAGACTTGAAGTAGGAATTACTTGACTACTTGTGCATTTATACTCGAACTCTTCTATTCATATCTAACTCTTATTCCATCCTAATCCCACATTGTTTAAATTTGATTGACACGCCACCTTGACTTAGTGAAATAATTTCGAATGCACATATGAATTAGGGTAATATAATTGCCGGGATTATATTACGGTGACTCATATGAACGTTCCGACATTATGACATAAAGAATTTAAGGCGAGTCAAGGAAAATTTTCTCTTTATCCTCATGCCATATCACGGTTAGTATTATTGAGAATACTAATCAACGATATTCTTGTGTTTTGAAGGAACAATGCCTCCTCGCCGTGTACCACGCCATGAGACACCCGAACAAGCTCTACAACGAATGATAGCCACCGTCGTGGATGCGGCCATGGCCGGTCACTCTTCCAACAACAACAACAACAATAACAACAACCACAATGACAACAACAATGGAGCCAGTAACTCAAACGAGGGATGCTCCTACAAAGCCTTCATGGGGTGCAAACCTCATACTTTTGATGGGACCGGAGGACCGGTCGCTCTCACTCGATGGTTTGAGCAAACGGAAGCCGTTTTTAGCATAAGCGGTTGCCGGGACTAAGACAAGGTTAAATATTCCACCCACACTTTTGCCGGTATCGCTCTCACGTGGTGGAACACGTATGTACAATCGGTGAGTATCGATGAAGCCCATGCTCTCTCTTGGTCCGATTTGAAAGAAAAGATGATCACCGAATACTTTTCGCGCGAGGAAACCCGAAAGCTCGAACAAGAGCTAAGAACCCTAAAAGCGGTCGAAAACGACCTCAAGGCTTATAATCAACGATTTTCTGAACTAGCCTTGATGTGCCCAAACCTTGTGAACCCCGAGTCTTTAAGGGTTTAACTTTACATGGATGGTCTTCCAACGAGCATGGATGGTCTTCCAAAGAGCATCAAACACGGAGTAATGTCATCCAAACCCACTAATCATCAAGATGCTTTGAATATGGCCCGTAAATTGATTGAAACGGTGGACGAAATCGTAGTACCGGCCCCTAAAGCTGAGGATAAGTCGGGTGGCAATAAAAGAAAATGGAAAGCCACTCCATCAAGCAACTACAACAACAACAACTTCACCAAAAAGCCTTTCACCTCCGATGGCAAGAAGAGTTATGCCGGAAACTTGCCTTATTGTAAAAAGTGCTACAAACATCATCTTGGTGAATGTGGCAAACCATTTTGCGTCAAGTGTCAAAGGAGTGGCCCCGTGGCCCACGATTGTAGGAATACCGCCCCCGTTGCTCAAAAGGGGCCCAATGCACCAAGACCAGGTGTTTGTTATGAATGTGGCCAACCTGGTCATTATAGGAATGCGTGCCCAAAGAAGAAAGCTAACCTCAATACCCGCGGTCGAGCTTTTAACATCAACACCGAGGAAGCCCGAGATGACAATGAACTAGTCACGGGTACGTTTCTTCTCAACAATTCTTATGTCTCTTATTTATTCGATTCGGGTACCGACAAGAGTTTTGTATCCAAGACTTTGACTCATTCTTTTAGCACTCCACCACTCCCACTAGATACTTAGATACTACTTATACCATTGAAGTGGCCAATGGAAAACTATTGAGTGCCGACCAATTCTATCGGGGGTGTACGTTAAACTTAATGGGTAAAGAGTTTGAAATTGACTTGATACCCATAGAACTAGGGAGCTTTGATGTAATCATTGGTATGGATTGGCTAGCCAAAACAAAATCTCACATTCTTTGCGATCTTAAAGCGATTCAAATTCCTATCGAGGATGGTGAACCCTTGGTTGTCTATAGCGATAAGAGTTGCACCGGACTCAACCTCGTTTCGTGCCTTAAAGTTAAAAAATACCTTCGTAAAGGTTGTTTCGTGATCCTAGCTCACGTTAAGAAAGTTAAGACCGATGAGAAGCATATCGATGATGTGCCAATCGTTAGTGAGTTTTCTGATGTATTCCCCAATGAATTGCCGGGTCTTCCACCTCATCGACCGGTTGAATTCCAAATCGATCTTATTTCAGGAGCTGCACCCGTAGCACGTGCATCGTATAGACTTGCTCCATCCGAAATGCAAGAATTTCAAAGTGAAATCCAAGAACTACTTGACCGTGGTTTTATCCAACCTAGCCATTCACCATGGGGCGCTCCGATTTTATTCGTTAAGAAGGAAGATGGATCCCTACGAATGTGTATCAATTATCGTGAACTAAATAAATTGACGGTTAAGAACCGCTATCCTCTTCCACGCATCGATGACCTCTTTGATCAACTACAAGGATCTCGTGTATATTCGAAAATCGATCTCCGCTCGGGTTATCATCATGTAAGGGTTAAGGGGGAAGATGTCTCCAAAACCGCTTTTTAGACTCGTTATGGTAGTTATGAGTTTCTTGTAATGCCATTCGGTCTCACTAACGCACCGGCGGTGTTCATGGATCTTATGAACCGCGTGTGCAAACCATACCTCGACAAATTCGTTATTGTTTTCATCGATGATATTTTGGTCTATTCTAAAAGCAAAGAAGAGCACGAACAACATCTCCGACTTGTGCTTGAACTCTTGAGACAAGAACGACTCTATGCCAAATTCTCCAAGTGTGAATTTTGGTTGAAGGAAGTTCAATTTCTTGGTCATGTTGTAAGTGATCAAGGTATTAAGGTCGATCCATCGAAAATCGAAGCCATTAGCAAATGGGAAACTCCTACTACTCCTACTCACATTCGTCAAATTCTTGGGTCTCGCCGGATACTATCGTAGATTCATTGAAAATTTCTCTTTGGTTGCTCATCTCCTAACCGCGTTAACTCACAAGGGAAAGAAATTCATTTGGGCAACCGAGCAAGAATCCGCATTCCAAATCTTGAAGACAAAGCTAACCACCGCTCCTACCTTGTCACTTCCCGAAGGAAATGATGATTTTGTTGTATATTGCGATGCCTCGAAACATGGTTTTGGGTGTGTATTGATGCAACGAAAGAAAGTCATTGCTTATGCCTCTCGACAACTAAAAATTCTTGAACGAAACTACACGACACATGATCTCGAACTCGGAGCCGTTGTCTTTGCACTTAAAATGTGGAGACACTATCTTTATGGGACCAAGAGTACCATCTTCACCGATCACAAAAGCTTCCAACACATTTTCGACCAAAAGCAACTAAACATGAGACAACGACGGTGGATTGAAACCTTAAACGATTACGGTTGTGAGCTTCGTTACCATCCTGGAAAGGCAAATGTAGTAGTCGACGTCTTAAGTCAAAAAGAAAGGGCGGTGCCTCTTCGTGTACGAGCTTTAAACATCACCATCAACACCAATCTCAATAGTCAAATTCATGTATTCCAAGACGAGGCTCTCAAAGATGTAAACATCTCTCTCGAACGCTTGAACGTCCTCACCTCTCGATTCGAAGTTAAAGAAACCGGACTCCGATATTTCGCCGGAAGAATTTGGGTACCTAGTTATGGGGACCTACGAAGCCTTATTTTAGACGAAGCCCATAAGTCAAGATATTCGATTCACCCCGGTGCCAATAAGATGTACCACGACCTCAAAGAACAATATTGGTGGCCGAACATTAAAAGGGACGTCGCTACTTATGTTGGAAAATGCTTAACTTGCTCCAAGGTCAAAGCCGAACATCAAAGACCGTCCGGACTATTTCAACAACCCGAAATCCCGTAATGGAAGTAGGAAGGGATAACGATGGATTTTATCACAAAACTACCAAAGACGGTGGGCGGCTACGATACTATTTGGGTTATTGTTGACCGTCTCACCAAATCCGCGCACTTCCTAGCCTTGAAGGAAACCGACAACATGGAAAAACTTGCACAACTTTACATTAAAGAGATCGTAGCCCGTCACGGTGTGCCTTTATCGATTATTTCTGACCGAGATGACCGTTTTGTTTCATGATTTTGGCGTACTTTACAAGAAGTGTTGGGAACGCGTTTAAACATGAGCACCGCATATCATCCACAAACTGACGGACAGAGCGAACACATAATTCAAACCTTGGAAGACATACTACGAGCTTGCATTATCGATTTCGGAAAAGCTTGGGACAAGCACTTGCCTCTCGCCTAATTCTCCTACAACAATAGTTATCACGCGAGTATTAACGCCGCACCATTCGAAGCATTATATGGCCGAAAATGTCGTTCACCTCTTTGTTGGGCCGAAGTAGGCGACACACAAATCACCGGACCCGAACTCATTCATGAAACAACCGAGAAGATCGTTCAAATCCGAGATAGGCTCCGGACGGCCCGTAGTCGTCAAAAGAGCTATACCGACAAAAGTCGCAACGACCTCGAGTTTCAAGTCGGTGACCGCGTAATGTTAAAAGTCGTACCTTGGAAAGGTGTAATCCATTTCGGGAAACGCGGGAAATTAAATTCGCGGTATATTGGTCCTTTCGAAATCTTGGAGCCAGTTGGAACCGTTGCTTATCGTTTAGATCTTCCGCCTCAACTGAGCTCCGTTCATCCTACTTTCCATGTGTCAAATTTAAAGAAGTGTTTTTCCGAACCTGAACTCATCATTCCTCTCGAAGAGCTTACTATTGATGACAAACTTCATTTTGTGGAGGAACCGGTTGAAATTGTGGACACCTCCGTCAAGACGCTAAAACAAAGTAGAATCCTGATCGTTAAGGTCCGTTGGAATGCCAAAAGGGGACCCGAGTTTACTTGAGAAAGAAAAGATCAAATACAAAGGAAGTATCCTCATTTATTCGTGGATTCGGAAACGCAAGATCTCGAGGAAGAAACAACGACCACTACGCCTACTTAAATTTCGGGACGAAATTTATTTTAAGGAGTAGGTAATGTAACATCCCGCCTTTTTCCGTTTACCTTCCGTTATGTTATTCTAAAGTCCGTTATATAATCATAACATCTTCCGTTAAAATGCGTTTTAAAATATTTCGTTTAGGTAATTCACGCACCCGCTTTTAAACTTAAGGGACTAAACTTGCCAAATGCCCAAAGTCTTGACTAGGTCAACTAGTCAACCATGGCATCTCCACCATTCATTATCCACCTCCTTTTTCACTTTTCTTAATACTTCCACCATTTTCTCTCAAACTCCTAATACAAAGAATCATCATCTAAATCGTTTCAAGGAAGCAAACATCAAAACAAATTACATATTTGGAATCCTTGCATCTTTCTCTTCGAATCCATACCAACTTTATTGCATTTGGGTAACTTTCTAAAAATACTAGATTTTGTGTTCTTGATGTTTTTAACTTATAAAAGTGTTAATTAGTGTCTATGGCTCAAGTCTAACATGAATATATGATTTATATGCTTGTTCTTGTCATTTTGATGTAATTAGATTAAACTTGAAATGGGTGTGTTTGATCTTGAGATTTGGTTGTTTAAATGTTGTTAGATGTTAAAAGTGCATGTATTAAATGTGTTACTAGTATCACTAGCTTCAATTTGGTGTGTAGGTTGACATGGAAAAACTTCATATACATAATTGCAAAATTTATGATTTTGAGTTAGGGGTTGATAGAAGCAAATTAGATTTTTGATGCAATGAATGCTTTACAATGTTATGTAAGTGTGTAATAGTATTGTATGCGTAATTACCTACGAAACGGTGTACTATATGTGGGTATTAAATTCCCGAATCATCTTATGCAATTTATGAACTTGGAGTAATTAATGTTGAGCATTAATGGTGGATTTTGGTGTAAAATGTTTGTATTTGATTGATGATATGTGTTTAGTTGTTTTCCTTGTCAAAATACCTTTACAACGATGTATGATATGCGTTATAAGTGTTTGCAGATCATATGTTATGTTTTGGTGAAGTTTGGGTCGTGCACTTAGCTTTTGTTCAGCAACATCACTTTTCCAGGATCGCGCGCCGCACACCCTTTCGCGCGCTGCGCAAATGTGTAGCTTCAGATGCTTACCCCCTTTAGACAAAGTCCTGACCTGGTTCCACGCTTTAGTGCGCACCGCGCATACCTGCGCGCGCCGCGCCCATAGCCTGGCCAAACTTTCTTTTTGTTTTATTTTTCATAAATTCTTTTCTCGCTTAACCGCAACTCCGATTAACATGAAATTTGGATAACATGATCATATATGATTTCTCATCATGGTAAAATTGTCGGACACCCGACACGAACCCGTTGACTTTGACTTTGACCAATTTTGACTTTTAGTCAAACCTAACCAAATACGTATGCAATCGTTCTAACATGCTTTTATACTTGTACCTTGCATGAAACTTGACAATTTGATTCACATGTTATATAATTGAGTCGTAACGACCATAGGACTAATTGAACAACTTTGACCAATCGTGTTTACCGTTATTGATACAACCTACTTGTTTAGGTCAAGACTAGCATTCGTTCTTACACATGTTTACTTGCGAAGTACTTTTGTACGCTTGCACTCAAGGTGAGATTATAGTCCCACTTTTACTCTTTTATACTTATACGTGAGATGAGAAAACATAAACGATTTATACTTTTATACTTTGAACTCAAATACGAAAGCAAAGATACATACGAGTTAGAACAAAAATCCTCAAGTCCAATTATAATCAGTTACACTTGTAGGGTGTAAGCGAGAACTTATGTCGTGTGGCCATACGGGTTTAACGAACCCTCATTCGGATGGTTCGCTACCGTTAGCGAATGAAATATAATTTTATCAGAATAGTGTAGGTTCTAACACTATATGCAGAGGTAAGATTCAGTTAATCTTTGATAATTAGATGTTCATGATACAAACACATCTTTTGAGATGTATACGCTTGATATTAGGTTTATACTAAATCTTGTGGTTCAAAACATACTTTATACATACACCTATGATTTCACCAACGTTTTCGTTGACAGATTTTCTATGTTTTTCTCAGGTCCTTGAATACTAGGTGATACATGCTTCTGCACTATACTTTTTGATACTTGCTTGGATGTCGAGTATACATATATACGTGGAGCGTCTTTTGACTTATTCTTAAATTGTGTCGCATATGTTTCAATTGTACTTTAAACATTGTAATGTAACTAGTTGTCGAACTATTTTGTAAACCTTGAAACATTCTTACTTTTGAAATGAATGCGACATACTTTTGGTCAAACGTTGTTTTAAAGACTTATGACCACGTAACGGGACCTATGTAG
The DNA here is from genome assembly GCF_046630445.1 of Rutidosis leptorrhynchoides. Lineage (NCBI taxonomy): Eukaryota > Viridiplantae > Streptophyta > Magnoliopsida > Asterales > Asteraceae > Rutidosis > Rutidosis leptorrhynchoides. Next base: position 380,111,438 of record NC_092336.1, on the reverse strand, counting down.
ACGGCGTCGTCAATGACGATTTTGCCGGGTCGCAACAAAAACCACCTATCCACATTATACAACGTGCCGTTGGCGGCATCTAACAACCATCAATAATACTGAAAATGTTTATTCTTGCAGCAAACTGCTTCATTTTAAATAGCTCATTGTAATGTGAAAAAATAGCATCGACAATTGGCATGACAGTAGAGGCATTGAACGTTATCATAATCTCTTTATGCACATTAAATATAAGATGCTGATGTTCTTCAAACCAATCACAATAAACTTTTGAAAACTTGAGTGGATCTATAAGTATATTTTGACGTCCAAGAATTTAAAACATAAATAAGCATTCAACATATAGTCAATGAATATTGATATGCTCGAATCGAATGGTTTATTTATGCTGTATTGTTAGGTCGCAAAACGTCAACTCAGGATATCAACAGAAGAAGTTGATTGTTTAATTTATATATTGCTGGGCCTAAATCTATTATTCCTTCCTATGGGTTAGCATGGGCAAATATGACCTAGGGTCGTTCCTTGAGCGGTCGAATTTGAAACAGAGCATATTCAGATAATTTAGTAATTAAGATTGCGTTTGTACACAATTTAGTATCCAAGACTAGTGGCCAGGTACACCTTGTGTGGAGAGGCAGGATCCTGTTGGTCCCAATAAATTGGTGACTGTTCGAAAAATCCAACAACCAAGTCCAACCGGTTTATTCTAGACACCACTTTATCCGGAATATCAAATCGTGTAAAGGCAATAGTTGGGTTGATTTGATTTATAATTGTATTTAAAATATTAAAGCAATATAATTAAAATAAGCTAGCTAGCATGCAACAGCTAAGGACAGAGAAGACATGGTTCACCATGATTTAAGATAACGTACCGTCGGGATGACTGCGAGACACTCATTGGATGGATATACCTTGGTGTAAACACTAGATTCCCTACTAATTGATTTCTTGATTAGCATGTCACGAGGAACTAGGATATTGTGATTCTGATTGGATGGACTATGCTCAACTCCCGACGCTTTATCCGGTTTGAGGATATAAGCGGCCCATCTTGGATGCAATGCATAACTTGGGCGCACGAATAAAGTAGCACAGCCATATATATATATATATATATATATATATATATATATATATATATATATATATATATATATATATATATATATATATATATATATATATATAATATCCAACCTTTCTTAACACCTTCGTGTATCACCCAAGTGAGAGGTTATGATTGTGTTTCGAATTTCTTTTTGTCAATGGTTTGGTAAAATCTAAGGGTTTGTAGACAAATTAGAACTTCTGATAGTTCTCAGTCATCCATAAAGATTTATAAGCTTAGTTTGTATTGTAGTGCGTTAAACTCCCATTTATGATTTAAACCAGCCCTTACTTAAATCTACCCAATAAATCCCTTAGTTATCCACCATGTACTACACTTATATTGGTTTCATAGCTTCTAACCTTGACCATGCTCAAGTGGTCCTATAGTACATCAACACTATACTCTAATGTTACAACAGTATTTCCTCGAGTCTTATACTCTTGACCAATGTTTTGATCTGGTCCTACGATAATTCCCCATGTACTTTATAGTATTTCCGATGGGTTCAAACCTTGACCAATGTATAAACACATATAATTAATTACCTTATAATTGTCGACTTTATAAAAGGTTTTAATCACGTTTATTGGTGCAAGGACGATAATAACGAAGTTTAATATCATAGACAGAAAGCGAGTACGAAACGATAATCATCTCTAATTAACATTATCAAATCATGGTAAACAATCAAGCAATTACTCACACATCATGGCAACAAGCGTTTCTAATATTAATAAATCACAAACATCAAAGAAGAATATTATAATAAATTAATAAAAGAAATGATAGATGTTACCGAATAATGTCGGCATAATAACACTTGTATTTCTTCATAATATCCATATCGTTACAATGCTTGATAGCTTATACTACTAACTATATACTATTCTCCTATTGATCACTAGAGAGCGACAATATAGAGATAATTATTTTCTAATCTTTGTACTTTTCTCTCTCTAGAATCTAGAGAGAGAAAGTAGAGAGAGAACTAATCTCCTACTGATCACTAGAGAGCGACAATAGAGAGATGTTTTAGAAAGATAAGTGAAGAAGGTGTGTGTTAAAATGGTGGGATGAGCCACCTATTTATAGGAAAGGCTTGATGGCAAAGTTTTAAATAAATTGGCAAAATGCCCCTGGCAAGTGGGACGGCAGGTAGGATTTTTGCTGAAAATGGCTGGCAAACGGCTGGCAGTCCATTTTTCATACTGGCAAGCCGTATTGGCAGGCCGTTATTCAAGTCCGTATGCCAGGGCAAGCCGTTTTTGGTGCTCGGATGCTGGCAGGCCATTTTACATACAGGAAATCCGTATGGAAAGCCGTATGGCAAGCCGTATGACCTGGATCGTAACTTGTCTTTCACCGTTTTCGCTCTAGAATCTTCGTTTAAGATCTGTTTCGGACGATTCTTGCGCCCACACGTTCATAATTAAATATCGTACAACATGAGATTAAGTAAATAAACTTTTCCAAAAATTATAAAATAAGTTATTTAAACGCGAATTAAACGTCTTAGCTGGTTTTGCTCGTTTTTCCCTGTTTTTCATCCGTTGTTAGTGATTCTTGAAACATAGCCTTCGTAATGACATAATCTACCAAATGAAGCAAATAAATGCTTATTTAGATTATAAAGTTAATTATTTTATCATAAATGGGGCTAATATCGGGGGTAAAAACGTGACTTTTTAGCCGATATCAAATATCCCACACTTAGACTTTGCTTGTCCTCAAGCAAACCTTTATTTTAGTTTGAGTTCAAGGATGCTTCCGAGGTTTCTGTTCTATTATTCAAGTGGCTTGTTATTTATTATAAGAGCAAAATCAGATAAACCGTCTTCTAAAAGGGTAGAAACTATCTCTGCAAGCATGAGGGGAGGTTACATGACTTAGGCTTATTTACACAGGTCACTCAAATCACTTAAATGTTTTGGGGTTCCCTATCAATCTATGAAATGAATTCACTTATAGCCAGTCATGTTGCAAGTATTGTCATAGGCTTGACTAAGAATCCAATCTCCACCGGTTAGATAAGGACATCATTGATCTTCTCCCCAATCAATCTTTTAAGAGGAAGAGAGGGTTTAAAGGTTGGTTTGCGAAGAAAAGCGAAGGTTTTGATTTGGCGAAAAGGGTGATTTTTGAATCATTGAAATTTAGAGATATTTGATAGATTTCGGTTTCATGAGGATATACTTTTTCTAGAAAAGATGGTACTCAATTTTTGTTGAAGAGTTCCTTTAGAGGGTGCTGATTTTTAACGAAGACTTTGCTGCTTTACTACAATCCTCCTGGGTCACAATCTTCATTTTCTCTTCTTTACTTTTGAGACTTTGCTCAACTACTTTTTTTTTTTTTTTCATATCCCATCTTCATAACTTGGTCTATTTCTTCTTGTGTCCAGAGAGAGAGGTTTTTCACCATAAATAGGTTTTTTATGACCCATCAAAAATAGTCTGGAATTTCAGAATTTTTCGACAAGTGTTTGAAGTAAACTTGGTTTATCTATCTCTTTGAATTTCTAGATTTTGAAAATGAGAAAGAAAAGAGGGTGGAAAGGGTAACGTATTTGATAGTGAATTTGGGGGTGAGTATTTTCTGATTCATCAACTCTTTAAGATGAGTTGGTCGGTTTAAATGCGTGGATTGGAAACAGAAACGAATGGTTTTTGTCTTCTCTATTCAGAATGATTTCGGAAGGAGTATCGCACCTATACCACGTATGGCGCTTACTAACCATTGGCTCCGAAATGTATGTCAAGGTCAAGTTCTAACTCTAAATGCTAACATCGGCACTCTCAATGGAAAAGATAGCGAAGCATTAGAAATGAATGCTTATTGGGCCATTTTTGGGGTGCCTCACAACAATTATAGTGGGTCGATAATGCCTAGTCATGCAATGCTCTTTTAGAGAATTGGTTCATCCTTGAGAAGATTTATGTCCTCATTTGTCTTAATTTTAGAACAAACAAGCTTGTTATTTTGCATAAACTAGCATGAACTTGAAATGGGTGTGCTTAATCTTGAGTTTTGGTGGATTAAATGTTGTTTAAATGTTAAAGTTCATATATTAAATGTGTTACTAGCATCATTAGCTTCGTTTTGGTATGTTAGTTGACTTAGAAAAACATCATTAACATAAATGTAAAATTCTTGATTCTTGGTTAGGGTTTGATAGCTTTTAAAATGAACTTTTGATGCTTTGAATGCTATGAAACGTGGTTAGTAAGTGTTTAGTTTCAATGTATGTTTAATTACCTTCGAAACGGCATATTGTATGTGTAAATTGGATGCCCGAATCACCATTTGTATTTTTGAGCTTGAAACGTTAAATAATGATCATTCGACGAGGATTCAGTTATTGAAAATGATGTATTTTATTGATGATATGTGTTTAGTTGTATTCCTCATTAAATTATCTTTCCAACGATATAAGATACGTATTTTGAATGTTTATGGGTCATTAGTTATGTTTGTTTGGAGTTTGCATCGTGCATATGAAAAATTCAGCATAACAGCTCCTGAAAAAGCCACCTTCGCAATTGCGGAGCTTCCCACACACAATCCTCCACGATCGCGGAGCAGGGTCTGAAAGGCCTGAAACTGGCTGATCAAACTCACTTTGTGATTCCACAGTTTCACCCCCGTTTAACCGCAACTCCGATTAACATGAAACTTGGACAACATTCTTATATATGGTTTCTCATCATGGAAAAATTGCGGAAACCCGACCCGACCCCGTTGACTTTGAGTTTGACCAAGTTTAACTTTTAGTCAAACTTAACCAAACACTTATGCAATCGTTCTAACGTGCTTTTATACGTATATCTCGCATGAAACTTGACAATTTGATTCACATGCTATATTAATCGAGTCGTAACGAGCCATAGGACTAATTGAACACATTTTGCCTGACCTTGTGTCGTAACTGGTAATTGATACGACTTATTTGTTTAGGTTAAGGCTAAGCAACTTTCATTTACACAACGTTTAATTTCAAGTACTTTGGCATGCAACTACGGTGAGATCATAGTCCCATCTTTTCAAAAACTTTTATACTTTTAAATCATGGGATGAGAAACATATACGGTTTATACTTTTATACGTTGAACACAAGTACGAAAACAAACATTCCACGTACGAGTTATAATGAAAATCCTCAAGTCCAATTATCATTAGTTACACTTGTAGGGTGTAAGCGAGAACTTATGTTGTGTGGCCATACGGGTTTAACGAACCCTCATTCGGATGAATGAAACGTATTTTCGGGATATAGTGTAGGTTCTAACACTATGATGCAGAGGTACTATTCAGTTAAGCCTTGGTAATTGGGTGCTCGTGATACAAACAACAACTTTTAGAATGTAAACAATTTGGAAATCACTGATACAAAATCTTGTGGTTCAAAGACATACTTTTACAAATACACCTATGATTTCACTAACGTTTTTTGTTGACAGTTTTCTATATGTTTCTCAGGTTCATACTTGGCTACTTGAGACATGCTTCCGCATACTTTGATTACTTGCTTGGGGTCAAGCATACATGCATACGCTAGTGATAGAACCTTTGGATTCGAACTTTAAGCATACATACTTACGCTATTTATAGCAACCGTGATTTTTTAACTTATTATGTCGCAAGATATTTCAATTATACTTTATTACTTTTGTAAACTTAAACTTGTTGTCGAACCGTTTGGTGAACTAAACTTTGTAAGTCTTATACGATTCAAATGAATGTGACAAAATTTTGGTCAAACGCGTCTCATTTAGGGACTATGACCCCGTAACGGGACCTAAGTTGACGGCGTCGTCAATGGAAATTTTGTCGGGTCGTCACAGATGGAATCAGAGTTGGTTTAACCTTAGCCGTAAAGGTAGTCACGCGTCCGGCTGTCACGCCGGGCACCCTGAACGGATTATGCTTTTTGGCTGGTTAATCGTAGAGGGGGTTCTCACAATGTAATATGTGACGAAGCATTGGCTCTTACCCCTTGCGGTCCCTTTGTAGGAGGGTTGGCAGTTTAGCAAAAATGCGGGCCGTAAAATCAGTGTCTGAGGTACGCTCAGTGGTCACCAAGCGGTGAGCTGGAAAGGCATTGGGTGGGACGCGGTCCCCATCTGTTGTCACAGATGGTATCAGATCGTTGGTTGTAGGGAACTAGTATATGCATTAGTGTGTCTGACAGAGTTGTTAGGACGCATTAGTGAGTCTAGACTACAACCCGATAGTTAGCCATTGCATTCTGACATACATTTGCTATAGATAGCACTTACTTGACTACTTGTGCATTCATACTTGAAAACTTTCTAACGATAAACTTCTTAATTGTACCTAACTCTCGTCATGCGAACCCGTACTCTGCCACTCTCTGGTAACACACGTAAACTTAAGATTCATACGCGTAAGGATGACGCGACTTCATTCGTTACAGTAGTTTAGAAATTCTGTCTTCCGATGCTATTCGCCACCGTCCTAGCTTACTACCTACCAGTGTGGTTAGACTTCCACAACCATTGCGGTCACTACTCACTACTCACATTTTACTAGTGCTCCTCACTATATATCACTATTCGTTACTACTGTCACTACTATTGATGAGTGTCGTCATCACTACCTATTACTACTGTTGCGTACTACTCATTACCATGATTCTTTACTCTCTTTATACCTGGAATACCACTAATCGACTTTAAATGTTTTAACGTGAACAATCAGTTATACATTTCCCGCGGGAAACACATTCTCAGAGATTGCACTAGCTCTATCTATTAAATACGAGTCTTGTTAAAGATGTCGTTGCACCTTGTTCATTTGCAATCTCCATGATTACACAAACTTAACTATATGGAGAGGTGTTGGAATGGAGGTATGAACTAATAAAATATAACGACAATTGATCGACGTAGTTATATTGCGATAAGTCATACCAGAGTCCCAATGGCTCAAAATAATGGTGGGTAAAGAATTCAAAATCTATATAATACCTCTAGACCTAGAAAACTTCGATGTAATATTTAGTATGCATTGGTTAGCCAAGACAAAATCAAACATTCCTTGTGATCTCAAAACCATTCGTATCCCTATCGAGAATGGTGAACCCTTGATCGTTTATGGCAACAAGAGTTGCACCAGACTCAACCTCATTTCGGACCTTAAGATTGGAAAATACCTTCGTAACGGTTGTTTTGCAATTTTAGCTAACGTTAAGGAAGTCGAGACCGATGAAAAGCGTATCGAAGATGTACCGATTGTTAGTGACTTTTTCGATGTTTTTCCCGAGGAACCACCGGGACTCCCACCTCTTAGGCCGTTGAATTTCAAATCGATCTTATACTAGGAGCCGCACCTGTAGCACGTGCATCGTATAGACTCACTCCATCCGAAATGCATGAATTGTAAAGTCAACTCCAGGAACTACTTGATCGTAGTTTTATCCAACCTAGCCATTCACCATAGGGAGTCTCGATCCTATTCGTTGAGAAGAAAGATGGAACGCTAAGAATGTGTATGTGAACTAAATAAATTACCGATTAAGAACCGATATCCTCTCCCTCGTATCGATAACCTCTTGATCAATTACAAGGATCTCGTGTGTATTCCAAAAATCGAACCGCTAAAACCATTTTTCAGCACCGTTAAAAATCGACCTTCATTCCGTTTATCATCAATTGAGGGTTAAGGGAGAAGATGTCTCCAAAACCGTTTTTCGAACTCGCTACAGTAGTTATGATTTTCTTTTCATGCCGTTCAGTTTAACTAATGCCCCGGCCGTAATCATGAATCTTATGAATCGCGTATGCAAGCCTTATTTAGACAACTTCATCATCGTATTCCTCCACGACATCCTAATATACTCTGAAGAAGAAAAGAACACGAACAACGTCTCCGTCTTACGCTCGAGCTCTTGAGAAAAGAGCAACTCTATGCCAAATTCTCCAAGTGTGAATTTTTGGTTAAACGAAGTCAAATTTCTTGGCCATGTTGTTGGTGGTCAATGTATTAAGTCAATCCCGCGAAAATTGAAACCGTTAGTAAATGGGAAACCCCCACTACTCCTATTCATATTCGTCAAATTTTGGATCTCGCCGTTTATTACCGAAGATTCATTTCTGACTCTTCCTGTATTGCTCGTTCTTTAACCTCGTTAACTCACGAAGGAAAGAAATTCTTTTGGTCCGCCAAACAAGAGTCGGCATTTCAAATCTTAAAGTGGAAGTTAACCACCGCACCTATCTTATCTCCTCCCGAAGGCAATGATGATTTTGTGGTATTTCGTGATGCCTCCAAACAAGGTTTTGGGTGTTGTTAATGCAACAAAAGAAAGTTATTACTTACGCTTCCCGACAATTGGAATATACGAACAAAACTACATGACACACGATCTTGAATTAAGAACCGTTGTCTTTGTACTTAAAATGTGGAGACAATATCTTGATGGAATCAAAGATACCATTCACACCGACCACAAAAGCCTCCAACATATTTTCGATCAAAAAAAACCCAACATGAGACAACGACGGGGGACTGAAACATTAACTGATTATGATTGTGAAATTCGTTACCATCCGGGCAAGACAGATGTTGTAGCCGACGCCTTGAGCCGAAAGGAAAGAATTAAACCTCTCCGTGTCCGAACCTTGGACGTGAGTATCCACACCAACCTTACTAGCCAAATTCGAGTAGCACAAAATGGAGCTCAAATATAAAAATATCTCTAAGTGAACACCTGAAAGGCCTCCTCTCTCGACTCGAAATCAAAGAGACTGAAACTTGTTATTTTGCCTGAAAAAAATTTGGATACCTAATTATGGGCTCGATCAACCTTCTGATCACCACGTACCATGTTACATGACTCTGTTATTTTCAATGCTGCCGTCTGATATTACCAGAACCCAAGATAACCCACAATCCAAGGATACCTCTTCCTTCATTGACTTATCATCCTTATGCTTCCGAAATAGCCAGCTACCACTCAACTCTAAAACATATATAACTACGTGTACTATCTCGTTTCCACCAGGTCTCAACATTTGACCACAAGATGCCCGATGTGACTATATCTAAAAAAAAAACTCCTCCTATCATTACGCTCATACTTCCGTATAAGGAAATCTTTTATCTAAATTCTCAACGGAGAGAGAGACTCTTCACGGTATCCTAGTATTCGCCACGAGGGTGAATAGCCCTGACAAACGTTTTCGGTAACCGATAAGAAACTTGTTCCAACAAACGTTTTCAAGTCCTAACAAACTTGTTCAAATATATCTTAAAGAAATATACCTCGTTTAGGATCGAGATGCTTGTTTCACTTCTAGACTTACAAAAAGCCTTGGAAACACGTTTAGACATGAGTACCACGCATCATCTACAAACCGACGGACCAAGCGAACGTTGATAATGCTAAAAACGAACATATACTTCATAGCATTATTCCTCAAGAAAGACAAGCTTTTAGTTGCAATTGTTCTATTTACAAGTGATATTCGTTTAAATAATAAAAGGTGAAGACAAAAGACAGATTCGACGAATTGAAGACGCAAACGACCAAAAAGCTCAAAAGTACAAAAGACAATCAAAGAGGTTCCAATTATTGATAAGAAACGTCTCGAAATTACAAGAGTACAAGATTCAAAACGCAAAGTACAAAATATAAAATTGTACGCAAGGACGTTCGAAAATCTGGAACCGGGACCGGAGTCAACTCTCAATGCTCGACGCAACGGACTAAAAATTACAAGTCAACTATGCACATAAATATAATATAATATTTAAATAATTCTTATAATTATTTAATATATTATATTATTTATAAAACGTCGGCACAAGGAAACAAGCAACATGTGAGCTCTCCCAGCTGGCCATGCGATCGCATGGCCAGGAAGAAGAAAGTCCATGCGATCGCATGGCATGAAAAGTCAGGCCACATCTCCTATAAAATCGAGCTTTGGTGAACCAAAAATATATCCATCAATCTCTCTTCTCTCATATATACGTAAAATATATATATATAATTTATATTTTAATTTTAATTTTAATTATAATTCTAATAATAAGGGTATGTTAGCGAATGTTGTAAGGGTGTAAGTCGAAATTCTGTCCGTGTAACGCTACGCTATTTTTAATCATTGTAAGTTATGTTCAACCTTTTTATATTAATGTCTCGTAGCTAAGTTATTATTATGCTTATTTAAAACGAAGTAATCATGATGTTGGGCTAATTACTAAAATTGGGTAATTGGGCTTTGTACCATAATTGGGGTTTGGACAAAAGAACGACACTTGTGGAATTAGACTATGGGCTATTAATGGGCTTTATATTTGTTTAACTAAATGAAAGTTTGTTAATGTTAATATAAAGATTTACAATTGGGCGTCCCTATAAATTACCATATACACTCAATCGGACACGATGGGCGGGGTATTTATATGTACGAATAATCGTTCATTTAACCGGACACGGGAATGGATTAATAGCCACTAGAATAATTAAAACAGGGGTGAAATTACATTCAAGGGTAATTGGTGTAATTGTTAACAAAGTAGTAAAACCTTGGTTTACACGCAGTCGATAACCTGGTGTATTCATTAAACAAAGTATTAAAACCTTGTTACAATTCGAATCCCCAATTAGTTGGAATATTTAACTTCGGGTATAATAATAATTTGACGAGGACACTCGCACTTTATATTTATGACTGATGGACTGTTATGGACAAAAACCAGACGGACAGATTAAATAATCCAGGACAAAGGACAATTAACCCATGGGCATAAAACTAAAATCAACACGTCAAACATCATGATTACGGAAGTTTAAATAAGCATAATTCTTTTATTTCATATTTAATTTCCTTTATTTTATATTTAATTGCACTTCTAATTATCGCACTTTTATTTATTGTTGTTTAATCGCACTTTTAATTATCGTACTTTTTAATTATCGCAAGTTTATTTTATCGCACTTTTATTATTCGCAATTTCATTATCATTATTTACTTTAAGTTTTAATTTAAGTCTTTTATTTATTTAATATTTTACATTAGGTTTTAACTGCGACTAAAGTTTTAAAATCGACAAACCGGTCATTAAACGGTAAAAACCCCCCTTTATAATAATAATATTACTTATATATATATGTTTGTATTTTTATAAAAGTAAACTAATATAGCGTTGAGCTTTGTTTAAAAAAAGATTCCCTGTGGAACGAACCGGACTTACTAAAAACTACACTACTGTACGATTAGGTACACTGCCTATAAGTGTTGTAGCAAGGTTTAAGTATATCCATTCTCTAAATAAATAAATATCTTGTGTAAAATTGTATCGTATTTAATAGTTTTTCCTAGTAAAATATAAGCTATTTTATATACACCTCGCATAACATCAAGTATTTTTGGCGCCGCTGCCGGGGACTTATCTTAAAAGCCGGAAGCGCAACGCTAATATAAAAAAAAAGATTTTTATTTTTAGTACGTTTTGTAGAAATACGTTTTAAATATTCGAAAATATAAAAATAAAAACAAAAATATAAATATTTTTTAAGAGTTTGTAAGTTATATAAAAGTTTCTTTATCTTTATTTTATAAAAATATAAGTTTTATTTAATTTATATAAATATATTACATAATTTTATTAAAACAGAAAAAAAAAAAAAAAAATTTTTCGGCCTGTACTGTAGCAGCCCACTCTATGGCCCGAAACCCTAGCCCATGCGATCGCATGGCTGGGCAACTGAGGACTCATGCGATCGCATGAGCCCATCTGACACGCCAGATTTGACTTCCTGCTGCAATAATTACGAAATTATTATTATTATTATATAATTAAAACCCTAATTAGGGTATTATTGTTTTTATTATTAGTTTAGTTTTTTTTTTATTATTAATTTATTATATTTAGTTTTATTTTAGTTTTCATTAAATTATAAAATTAATAGTTTTATAAAATAAATAATATAAAAATAATATTTTTATAAAAATTGTACTTTTTACAACTTTTTATATATTTTTATATTTTGTCCCTTTTTAATCGTTGTAGCATAACTTTTGTATTTTTAGCTCATATTTAGTTTTAAACTTAGTTTTTACTATAGTCATTTTTACTCCTAGATTTTTAGGCTTTGCCGTAGAATTCCTTAAGTGCTTTTTCTTTAGACTAAGATTTAGGTACTTTAAAATTTTGCGACGCCTTTTTAAGTTTTAGTTTCTTTTATTTGGGATTTAGTTTTTCTTGTAAGCTTTAATATTTTTAGACGACCTTTTACTATGTATCAATTATCATTCCAATTAGTAATCTCAATTTGCGATTATAATTTTAAGTTAGTTGTAGTAATAAGGTTAGGTTAGTCAAGTATTTTTAAGTTTTTATAAGTTTCTTTTATTTTTCCGTCACCTTTTATTTTTCAACCATTTTTTTTTTCTTTTTCGACCTTTTGCGACGAACTCTTTTTCTCTCTTATTTCTCGCTATTCTAGTTTTTAGGACATAGATTTTTATTCTACTTCTTATCTAAACTTTCTTAAAATTACGAAAATTTATTTTAAGTGGTTAAATTAATAGACATCAAAATTTTCTGGTTCGTAGTAATAGTTGGATTTGTACGTGGACCGGGTTATTGGAGCCAAACAGTCCTCAATTATATTGAGACCAAACGAATCCTGCCCCTCTGCTGCATCTTTTGGCTATTCGAAACGTGGGCAAAATCAGAAAAGTCTATTGATTGGATAACTTATTATAATTTTTCTTTCCTTTTAAAAACTAATAGGATATTCAGTGAATGCACCGAGCAAGACGTTCATCACCTTTTGTACGTTCACCACCTATAACTAGATCAAGACATTTAGCAAATATAACCGCCGTTGATTTTTCTTTAGAATCGTCATCCAGTCGACCAAGTACTTCAGTTCAAATTTCCGATAATCCATTTTTTGAACCCGACCTCACAATTGAGAATCCGGAGAATATTCAGGAACGGTTCGTAGATCCTGAACCATTAAACTTTCCTCCGGAACCACCAATCATTCAAACAGAGATTGTTGAGGAACGAACCATTAAATCAGAATCATCTAGTGATACCGATTCAACAAATTCAATTATGGAGAATCTGGAACCTTTAAGTATGGAAGACCGAATGAGAGCTAAACGCACTGGCCAAGGTCACGCAATTACTCATCCAGACATTAATGCGCCAGATTATGAAATCAAAGGACAAATTCTACACATGGTGACTAATCAATGCCAATTTAGTGGTGCGCCGAAGGAAGATCCAAATGAACATCTACGTACCTTTAATAGGATCTGCACACTATTTAAAATCCGAGAAGTGGAGGATAAACAGATATATCTCATGTTATTTCCCTGGACTTTAAAGGGAGAAGCCAAAGATTGGTTGGAATCGTTACCTGAAGGGGCGATTGATACATGGGACGTTTTAGTTGACAAATTTCTTAAACAATTCTTTCCTGCATCTAAAGCCGTAAGACTTCAAGCAGAAATTGTTACGTTCACACAGAAACCAAATGAAACTCTATATGAGGCGTGGACAAGATATGGAAAGTTATTAAGAGGATGTCCGCAACATGGTTTAGACACCTGTCAAATAGTACAAATATTCTACCAAGGATGCGACATCACTACAAGAAAAGACATAGATATAGCAGCTGGTGGTTCTATTATGAAGAAAATCGAAACTGATGCTTACAAAATTATTGATAACACTGCTTCCCACTCACATGAGTGGCACCAAGAAAAAGATATCATTAGATCATCTAAAGCAGCTAGAGCCGATTCTAGCCATGACTTAGATTCCATTTCCGCAAAGATAGATGCTGTGGAGAGACGAATGGAAAAGATGACTAAAGATATTCACTCAATACGAATTAGTTGTGAGCAGTGTGGAGGACCACATTTGACAAAAGATTGTCTCAGTATTGAATTAACAATGGAACAAAGAGAGAATATTTCATACATAAACCAAAGGCCTGGAAATAATTATCAGAATAATTATCAACCGCCAAGATCGATTTACAATCAAAATCAGAATTATAACCGAAATATTCCATACAACAACCAACAAGGTCCTAGCAATCAACAAGTATCCAATAATACTTACAATCAGCAAAGACCAAATTTTCAAAACAAACCACCACAACAAACCGATGATAAAAAGCCGAATTTAGAAGATATGATGACGAAGCTAGTTGAAACTCAAACGCAGTTTTTCACATCTCAGAAACAAACCAATGAACAAAATGCTCAAGCATTTAGAAATCAACAAGCTTCTATTCAAAATCTGGAACAAGAAGTAAGTAACCTAGCAAGGTTAATAGGTGAAAGAAAACCGGGAAGTCTACCTAGTGATACAAATGCTAACCCCCGAAATGAAACAGTTAAAGCCATTACCACAAGAAGTGGTACAACACTTAAACCACCTGAAATACCTGTAACTTCTGATGAAACTATTCCTATTCCACAAGAACCACAACCTGACCAAGATAAGGAAAAAGAACCGGTAGTTGAAAAGGTTAATGAAGATAACACAGTTAAGGATAAACCTTATGTTAAACCATATCAACCACCACTTCCTTACCCGAGTAAAATGAAGAAAGAGAAACTTGAAGCCGAGCAATCCAAATTCTTGGATATGTTTAAACAGATAAATGTAAATCTTCCTTTCATTGATGTGATTTCAGGAATGCCTAGATATGCTAAATTCTTGAAAGATCTAATCTCAAATAGAAAGAAAATGGAAGAACTCTCGGCTGTTACTATGAATGCTAATTGTTCAGCAGTGCTGTTGAATAAGATACCAGAAAAACTATCTGATCCAGGAAGTTTCACAATTCCATATTTTCTGGGTAGTCTTAGTTCAATAGAAGCATTGGCAGACTTAGGTGCTAGTATAAATCTAATGCCGTATTCACTATACGCTAAACTAGACCTTGGAGAATTGAAACCAACCAGAATAAGCATACAACTAGCCGATAGATTAATAAAATATCCTAGAGGGATAATGGAGAACATGCTAGTTAAAGTTGGTACTTTAGTATTTCCAGTAGATTTTGTTGTTTTGGACATGGAAGAAGATTCTCAAGTTCCTCTCATATTAGGAAGACCATTCTTAAACACGGCTAAAGCAATGATAGACGTGTTCGGTAAGAAACTGACCCTAAGTATAGAGGATGAGAGTGTTACCTTTTCAGTTGATAGAGCAATGCAACAACCACAATCTGCAGATGATACATGTTATTATATTCAAACTATAGATGCACATGCAGAATTATTAGAAGAATTTCCAGAATTACAAGGAACAGGAGAATGTTCTTTAGGAGAAGGTAATGAACCAATTGATGAAGCTGAAATGTTAGCTACACTTATAGCTAATGGATATGAACCAACAACAGAAGAAATTCAAATGCTAAAAGAAGAAGACAGATATCGATATAAATCATCGATAGAAGAACCTCCGAAATTAGAGTTAAAGCCACTTCCAAACCATTTGGAATACGCTTATTTACATGGTGAATCTGAATTACCTGTAATAATATCGTCTTCTCTTACTGAAAATGAAAAATCACAACTCATTTCTGTGTTGAAAGCTCATAAACCAGCCATTGCATGGAAGATTCATGATATTAAAGGAATAAGTCCTTCGTATTGCACACATAAAATCCTTATGGAAGAAGGTCATAAAACGTATGTGCAACGCCAACGAAGACTAAATCCGAATATGCAAGATGTAGTTAAGAAAGAGATTATTAAACTGCTAGATGCAGGTTTGATATATCCAATCTCTGATAGTCCATGGGTAAGCCCAGTTCAATGCGTACCTAAGAAGGGTGGCATGACTGTCATTACAAATGAGAAAAATGAGCTTATTCCTACTAGGACTGTAACAGGATGGCGTGTATGTATTGATTATAGAAAATTAAATGACGCCACCAGAAAAGATCACTTTCCCTTACCTTTCATTGATCAAATGTTGGAAAGATTAGCCGGAAATAGTTACTATTGTTTTCTAGATGGATTTTCCGGATATTTTCAAATTCCAATAGCACCCGAGGACCAAGAGAAAACCACATTCACGTGCCCTTATGGTACTTTTGCTTACAAACGCATGCCATTTGGACTTTGCAACGCCCCTGCAACCTTTCAAAGGTGTATGATGGCGATTTTTCACGACATGATAGAAGAATGCATGGAAGTATTCATGGATGACTTTTCAGTCTTCGGTGATACATTTAAATCATGTCTAGTTAATCTGGAACGAATGCTAATTAGATGCGAAAAATCAAATCTAGTACTTAATTGGGAGAAATGCCATTTCATGGTTAAAGAAGGCATCGTTCTTGGACATAAAATTTCAAAAGAAGGAATTGAAGTGGATAGAGCTAAAGTAGATGTAATTGCTAAACTTCCACATCCCACCAATGTTAGAGGAGTTAGGAGTTTTCTAGGGCATGCCGGTTTTTACCGACGTTTCATAAAAGATTTTTCTAAAATTGCCACTCCTATGAATAAACTCCTAGAAAAGGATGCGCCATTCATCTTTTCAGATGAGTGTATCAAATCTTTTAATATTCTTAAAGAGAAACTCACTAATGCACCGATCATGATAACACCAAATTGGAATCTACCATTTGAACTAATGTGCGATGCAAGTGATTTTGCAATGGGAGCCGTTTTAGGACAAAGGATTGAAAAACGATTTCAACCTATATATTATGCTAGTAAGACATTACAAGGAGCACAAACGAACTATACAACTACTGAAAAAGAACTCCTTGCTATTGTCTTTGCTTTTGACAAATTTCGATCATATCTCGTTCTAGCAAAAACGGTGGTCTATACCGACCATTCTGCTCTTAGATACCTATTTTCAAAACAAGATGCTAAACCAAGATTAATCCGTTGGATCTTACTCTTACAAGAGTTTGATATTGAAATCCGAGATAAAAGAGGAGCAGAAAATCTCGCCGCTGATCATCTTTCTCGTCTTGAAAATACCGAGTTAGAAGTTCTAAATGAATCGGCCATACAAGACAACTTTCCTGATGAATATCTATTGAAGATAGATTATAAAGAAATCCCATGGTTTGCAGACTATGCAAACTACTTAGTTTGTGGATTCCTTGAAAAAGGATTATCGTACCAAAGACGAAAGAAATTCTTCAGTGATATAAAACACTATTTCTGGGAAGATCCACATTTGTTTAAAAGTTGTCCCGATGGAATAATACGCCGATGTGTATTTGGAGATGAAGCTAGTAAAATATTAAACCATTGTCACACAGGACCAACAGGAGGGCATTATGGGCCTCAACTAACAGCAAGAAAAGTTTATGAAGCTGGATTCTATTGGCCTACAATTTACAAAGACGCACACCTTCTTTGCAAATCCTGTGATGCTTGTCAAAGGGCCGGAAAAATAAGTCAACGTGATGAAATGCCACAAAATGTCATCCAAGTATGTGAAGTATTTGACATTTGGGGTATTGACTTTATGGGTCCATTTCCAAAATCTCATAATAATCTATATATACTCGTAGCCATTGATTATGTATCTAAATGGGCGGAAGCACAAGCTCTCCCAACTAACGATGCACGAGTTGTAGTCAACTTTTTAAAACGTCTTTTTGCAAGGTTTGGAACACCGAAAGCTTTAATAAGTGATCGGGGTACTCATTTCTGTAATAATCAACTTGAGAAAGTTCTTAAAAGATATGGAGTAACTCATAAAATCTCCACCGCATATCATCCACAAACAAGTGGACAAGTTGAAAATACCAACCGAGCTTTAAAACGTATTCTAGAGAAAACCGTAGGATCAAATCCGAAGTAATGGTCCATTAAATTGGAGGATGCACTCTGGGCTTTTAGAACAGCCTACAAAACTCCAATTGGAACCACACCTTTTAGACTTGTTTATGGAAAAGCATGTCATCTTCCAGTAGAAATTGAACACAAAGCATTTTGGGCTTTGAAAACATGTAATCTTGATTTACATGAAGCCGGACGTCTACGATTAAGTCAACTAAACGAATTAGAAGAATTAAGACATGAAGCATACGAAAATTCGTTAATCTATAAAGAAAGAACGAAGAAATGGCATGATAAAAGAATCAGAAGTTCAAAAGAATTTAAAGAAGGAGACAGAGTTCTTCTTTTCAATTCACGATTCAAGCTATTTCCTGGAAAATTGAAATCAAGATGGTCTGGACCATTCATAGTCAAAAGAGTTTTCCCATACGGAACGATAGAATTAATAAATTCAAATGGGATTGAATTTAAAGTTAATGGTCACAGAGTTAAACATTACATACATGGTCCGATGGAAGTCAACAACGAAGTTAATCACAATTTCGACACCACAGCTAACTAAGTGTGGGGAGAATCAAGTCTTTAAAGGATAATATGTATTTCTGTTAGAGTTAGATTGTCTGTTTTCGTGTAGTTCTCGAAAATGGAACCCGAATGGTCTTTCCCTAGCAGACCCTAAAGAACTAGTCTTCTTCCCCCATTCTGAATTTTTATTTTTTTTAGGTTTTTACGAAATGAAGACTGCCTGTGAACTAAACCATGGTCTAATGCTACACGCTTTGATCACAAAATGTAATAATGACATACTCCCGAGTGAAATAGTATCAGTAATCAGAGAAAGAATGGACGAAGTTAGAAAAGAATCCAGATGCGAAGATAATAAGTTACAATTTGGTAAAGGAAAATCAAAATCCGCAGCGAAAAGAAGAGCACGACACCTAGAACGATGTCACAAATGCGGAAAATGGTCACATGGAGGTAAATGTTCAAATAATCAAACCTATTCAAATACCGAATTTGTTACTTTATGCAGAGACGGACCGTTCATATGTTTAGAAGAAAAGACACTGAATGCTCGAGGTTACGCCTATGTAGCCATGGAAAATCAATTAAACCGACTATCTTATGAATGGGATAGATCATATAACTAAGAAATCTATTTCACAGGTATGTCTGTACAGTTTTTATTTTTATTTTTATTTTTAACCTTTTGATAATAAACGCTAATTTGTTCGCTAAAAAGTATTAAATTGGTATTAAATAAAATTAGGTTTGGCGACCGAAATTATTGATATCATTCAAAAATTTATTACATCACTGCGAAATTTAACGTTTATTCTTAAGGTATAAATATCTTTAAACAATCAACCCAAAATATTTCAAAAATTCGTCATGAGTTAAATTAGGTCTTGGAACCGAAATTACTTTACCGAAAAGAGGGGCGCATATTTTTGATAATATTTGATTGATTAAAGTGGGATAAAAAGACAAAAAGATTTTTAATTTTATTTTTACCATGTTTTTAAAATTAATATTTAAATCTTAAATTAATATTGTAATTTTTGTAAAAACAATATATTTAAAATTGTAAATATTTGAAAAAATTAATATAAGTTTGATATAAATTTATAAATTTTTAAATTAAAGTTGGTGTGAATTTTTAATTTTTAAAATATGAATTTTTAATTTTATGCATTTCAAATTTTAAGTTTGGTGTGATTTTTTTTAATATTAATTTTGAATTTTATATTTATGTTGTGTGAATTTAAAAACAAAAATTTACTTTATCTCATTAAGTTAAAAATATGATTTTTAAAATTCGTCGTAAGTTGAAGACTAGGTCTTTGAACCGAAATTGCTTTACCCGAGGGAGGGACGAGAACTTTTATTATCATTATTTTTAATCTTATTGAAATAAAGTATGCCAAAAACATTAAAAAACCCAAAAATCTTTACTTTTAAAAAACAGCGCTTTGATTTGACAAATTTTAAAATTTTGTCAAGGGACAGACTAGGACAACGATCCGAAACGCCCTCGCTCCTAAAGGAAACCAAATTTTTAAAATTTAAATAATTATAAGTTTTATAAAGTATAAGGTTTTATAAAAAAAAAAAAAAAAAAGCTGAAAACACTGTAGCCGGCACCCCATGCGATCGCATGGGGTTTGCACTTGGAACCCATGCGATCGCATGGGGACCAAATGCTGGTCAGGAACAAAAACAGCAGAGAGTCTGCTTCTACACCACAACACACACACATACCCGAAAATACTCCCAAATATTCACCAAATTTCACCAAAATTCACCGTAATTCGTCATTTTTCTTGCTCTAATCATGCCTAGATTCTCATTCCTCAGCAAATTGGTAAAAATTACACCCCTAAACTCTATAAATTCCTAGTTTTTGTGATAATTACCAATTTTTTACCTAATGCAATTTTGTTAATTTCTAGTGTAATTAGTGATAAATTGTTAGTATTTTATGCATGTATAACCTAGATTGATGCTATTTAACATGATTTGAAGCCAAAAACTTCAAAATTTTTAGAAATCTAGGGTTTGTGTTCTTGAGCAATTTGGGGCTTTTTGATATAAACAGATTATGGCCGATTTTTGTCATAAATTATTGCCAAATTGAGTAGTGTAACATGTTTAGATAGTTAAATGATCAAAACAATGATCCTAAACATGATTTTTAGAGATTAAAGTGGACTTTTTAAGTTCAAAATTCATGAACTTGATTAATTTGATATATTTGCCATTTGAGACTTGTTAAATTATTAGTAATGAATATTTTGACATGTTATTTGAGTTAAATGCTTATGAATTTTGTATACATTTTCATATGTGCTTATTTGAAAAGTGTAGAATTGTGAAAAATTGTGAAAATGTGTATAAGTTTAATTTTGATTTAACATGTTATAGTGATTGTTTTAAGTTGTTATTTTGCTAACACTAATGCATATTTGGATGCACAATTTTTGTGTTTAATGTGTTTTACAGAGAGCCGATACTGGAGGTTCAGGAACATCATCATCTAGACGACCAGCACCAGCACCAGAACCAGAACCAGAAATGCAACACGAACAAGAACCACAACAGGAACAACAACAGCCTGATCAGCACATACCTTATTATGATCCAGTACAGTTTGTTGATGAATTCATAGTATTACCAATGAGGCCGCCAGTAGAATTCCCAACGATTCCTGAGCACACTCTACATCCTAATCTGAGATTTGATAGAAGATGGAGAGATTACGAGACATATCAAAGGAACAAATTCAAATTGGTAACAAAAAATGTAGAGGTGCCAAGGGTAATTGATTGGGCCCCTTTGGAAACGGTCCATCTAGCTGACCGTGTTAGACAGCTTTTAGTTCAAAGGTATGGCAGTTCTTCTTTTACAGATTGGGAACGTCTTTTCACCATTCGTAGACCTGTATATAAGGAATGGTGTGTTGAGTTGATGAGTACTGTATCACTTGATACAAATATAGTTAGGATAGATGATAGAAGATTTCTTAGGTTTATCCTTGGCGGTAGGATGTACAGAATGTCCATGCTGGACATGGCCAGGGCCTTACAGATTTATACTCCTGGTGAGTTGCTATTACCCGATTGTACAAACTTGATTCATTATGGTGAACGGGTAGATAGTAACTTTGACGCTGACGCCATTTGGAGGCGTATGTCACATTTTGATGTTTTTACACGAGCAGGAGGACACTCCTATACACATATTAAAAGGGCCGAGCTTCGTATTATTCATAGATTTTTGGCCAACTCGATTACACAAAGAGGTCATAATAAAGAAAAAATTACCTTATATGATTTATTCTACCTAAAGTGTATTCGGGATCCTAGAAGCTTTGTCAATATCCCTTACTGTGTTGCTTTTTATTTATCTAAAATGATAGAGGGAATGCAGGACGGGAGTATAATAGGAGGAGGTATTTTTGTTACTCTCATTGGAGAGTATTTAGGTGTTGATAGGAACCAAGGGGGTCCATTACAGATTTGTAGAGAACAGGTTGAGCCCTTAGGATTGAAAGTTTATGTGGGTGCTAAAGTATTGAAAAGTAGACGTAACCAGGCAGTACCCTATGAGGGATCTCATCCTCAGGTAGAGAGAGGCTCAGACGAGGAAATGGAGGAGGCGGAAGACATTAGGGATGTCTTTCGAGATGCTATTCTTGACGTCCACGTTCGTATAGATGAGGAAGCAATGACGAACGCGGCAAGACATAGTATGTATGAGCAGTGGAACTCCGAGCGAGTATACGAGGATTATAGGCGACGCCAACATGATAGCTGGTTAGTTCATCAGCACCAAATCATGAGCCAGCTATCATATCAGGTACCAAATAACTATGTACCTACTCGACCTGCTCATTTTCCGCCACATAGCCCCGATATCCGACCACCCTTTAACCGGTATGACTATAACCAAGCCTATCAGAACACCTATAACCAACAATGGAACCCACCCAATGAGATGAACTGGAACCCCTATCCAGACTGATTTAGTTCCAATTGGTTATTTTTATGATTTTTATGTTTTTATCTTTTGACTTTTTCATGTTTAAACTTATGTTATTGGATAAATTTGTGTAATTTTTATTATTTTATTATTATTGTGTACTAATATTTCATATTTAGAATTTGAAAGTGGGATATTAAGTCCCATTTCAAATTGCCATGCATGATTATACTTGTATGTATGTATATTGTCGATTGTTCAAAACAGGGTAAAACAGCGCATTTTCAAAGACTGGCATTAAGTTCAGCAAAAGCTACTAATTTTGACGACAAGATGACAAATAAATATGATGTCACAACAGACGGAATGAACAAATGATGTGCACCATTTATCATTCAGCAAACAAACGCCAATATATTTGGAAATTTTGGTAAAATTTAATCATTTTCACACAAATCACCCTCAATAATTTAAATTGTTACTGATTTCTTGCAAATGAGGGCATTGCAAGATCTTAAGTGTGGGAAGGGGTTAAATTCTTTCGGATTTTAAAAATTTTTACTTTATACACTTGGTAACCATTAAAAATACTAGTAACATAGTAGTTGTATTAGAATCTAGTGCTCTCTGATAAAAAAGAACAGCCCTAGTCTTATATACTGACTACCCAATTCTAGTAAAAATTTTCAAAATTTTCAATTAAATGAACTCAAAATCATGTTTATACATATTTATGAACGATAAAACTAGGTGTTAACACCGAAATTATTGTTACCTCGGAAAGGACATAAATTGAGAAACAAACCAAAATGTTGAAATTCATTTAAAATGGAATAAAGGACGATAAAAAAAGGAAAATAAAACCCAAGTGTGGGAAAATTTACCAAGTTATTTTAAACATATGTCACATATATCTGTAACAAATAACTGAAAATACTTTTGCTTTGGACTAAACTAAACTGTTTTACCCAATGAAAGAAAAGAAGAGATGGATCTACACGATGAATCAATTCCATCATTAAAAGGAAGTAAAGTCTTCCGAAAAAGAAACGCGCTTCTTGATCTAGGTCATGAAGTTGTCGTCCAGACCAGCTGTAGGTTGACGAAAAATCTAGAAAAGTCATCACTAAAATCAGCAGGAAATCCACGGACCTCAGCATTAAACAGGGTCGCCAAGTGGTCAGATTTATCCTAACCATGAGAAGGATTTATCTCGTACAATGGGGGGGGGGCACCATGCAAATTAGCTGGATAAGACTAATGAATCAGATCCCCAGAAAGGATAATCTCCTTAAAGATTAAAAATCAGCTTTTAAGACTGATATCACTCAATCCTTGAGATTGACCTTAAAGATTGAGAATTACAAACTCATGGAATTCAATGATATCTAAACTCGAGCTTGAACGAGAAAATATTTTGATCAAAATTACAAACCGATTTGTTTTCTGAAAACCCTACTTTTAATGCGTTCATTACCATTGAACGTAAAATCCTAGGAATTCACCTGGAATTCATTAGGTCACCTGAATCAAATCGGGTGTCAACTGTAAGAACGGTGGTTGCGTAGTGGTCAAAGACAGGACCTCGTGCCATACCGAAAAATCATAAGGATGAACTTTACTATTGCTCCTACCAAGGATAGTAATTGCGTCCGACACGTTATAGACCATAATTAAAAGCATGTCAGAGGACATTGCCTTAACAGTTGCTTGTTCAATGCTTTCCTTTACAACTGGACGGTAGTTTACCGAAAGGTAATATACGGGACAAGTGAACTGGACGTGTTGCTTTCCAAATACAAGGTTAGCAAGTGGGTGACACAAAACCATAAGTTTTGAGCTAAAATTTTCAAATCTAAAACCTACCAAACCCACAAAAATATTTTGCAAACACCGGTAAAGGGTTATTCCGGAAAACTTATCTAGGGTAAAAACTAGATTTAATTTTCAAAAGATCAAATGTTTTCATAAAGATCTAATTTCCTTAATGGATCTAAATTTTTATAGTCATGTGGGACTGTAAACCATATCGTTACTACCATTGTTTATACCGCCGTATAGAAATCATTGATGTACAAAGTGTGAAGAATAAAGAAGTGATTCTAGTATTTCAAGACGACATTGCTTGAGGACAAGCAACGCTCAAGTGTGGGAATATTTGATAATGCTAAAAACGAACATATATTTCATAGCATTATTCCTCAAGAAAGACAAGCTTTTAGTTGCAATTGTTCTATTTACAAGTGATATTCGTTTAAATAATAAAAGGTGAAGACAAAAGACAGATTCGACGAATTGAAGACGCAAACGACCAAAAAGCTCAAAAGTACAAAAGACAATCAAAGAGGTTCCAATTATTGATAAGAAACGTCTCGAAATTACAAGAGTACAAGATTCAAAACGCAAAGTACAAAATATAAAATTGTACGCAAGGACGTTCGAAAATCTGGAACCGGGACCGGAGTCAACTCTCAATGCTCGACACAACGGACTAAAAATTACAAGTCAACTATGCACATAAATATAATATAATATTTAAATAATTCTTATAATTATTTAATATATTATATTATTTATAAAACGTCGGCACAAGGAAACAAGCAACATGTGAGCTCTCCCAGCTGGCCATGCGATCGCATGGCCAGGAAGAAGAAAGTCCATGCGATCGCATGGCATGAAAAGTCAGGCCACATCTCCTATAAAATCGAGCTTTGGTGAACCAAAAATATATCCATCAATCTCTCTTCTCTCATATATACGTAAAATATATATATATAATTTATATTTTAATTTTAATTTTAATTATAATTCTAATAATAAGGGTATGTTAGCGAATGTTGTAAGGGTGTAAGTCGAAATTCTGTCCGTGTAACGCTACGCTATTTTTAATCATTGTAAGTTATGTTCAACCTTTTTATATTAATGTCCCGTAGCTAAGTTATTATTATGCTTATTTAAAACGAAGTAATCATGATGTTGGGCTAATTACTAAAATTGGGTAATTGGGGTTTGGACAAAAGAACGACACTTGTGGAAATTAGACTATGGGCTATTAATGGGCTTTATATTTGTTTAACTAAATGAAAGTTTGTTAATGTTAATATAAAGATTTACAATTGGGCGTCCCTATAAATTACCATATACACTCAATCGGACACGATGGGCGGGGTATTTATATGTACGAATAATCGTTCATTTAACCGGACACGGGAATGGATTAATAGCCACTAGAATAATTAAAACAGGGGTGAAATTACATTTAAGGGTAATTGGTGTAATTGTTAACAAAGTAGTAAAACCTTGGTTTACACGCAGTCGATAACCTGGTGTATTCATTAAACAAAGTATTAAAACCTTGTTACAATTCGAATCCCTAATTAGTTGGAATATTTAACTTCGGGTATAATAATAATTTGACGAGGACACTCGCACTTTATATTTATGACTGATGGACTGTTATGGACAAAAACCAGACGGACAGATTAAATAATCCAGGACAAAAGACAATTAACCCATGGGCATAAAACTAAAATCAACACGTCAAACATCATGATTACGGAAGTTTAAATAAGCATAATTCTTTTATTTCATATTTAATTTCCTTTATTTTATATTTAATTGCACTTCTAATTATCGCACTTTTATTTATTGTTGTTTAATCGCACTTTTAATTATCGTACTTTTTAATTATCGCAAGTTTATTTTATCGCACTTTTATTATTCGCAATTTCATTATCATTATTTACTTTAAGTTTTAATTTAAGTCTTTTATTTATTTAATATTTTACATTAGGTTTTAACTGCGACTAAAGTTTTAAAATCGACAAACCGGTCATTAAACGGTAAAAACCCCCCTTTATAATAATAATATTACTTATATATATATGTTTGTATTTTTATAAAAGTAAACTAATATAGCGTTGAGCTTTGTTTAAAAAAAGATTCCCTGTGGAACGAACCGGACTTACTAAAAACTACACTACTGTACGATTAGGTACACTGCCTATAAGTGTTGTAGCAAGGTTTAAGTATATCCATTCTCTAAATAAATAAATATCTTGTGTAAAATTGTATCGTATTTAATAGTTTTTCCTAGTAAAATATAAGCTATTTTATATACACCTCGCATAACATCAAACGTACAATTCAAATCCTGGAAAAATATATTACGAACTTGTATTTGTATCCTAAGCCGATATCTCTTACTACGATAGTATCCATTCGAGTCTTAACGTCACACCTTTTGAAATTTTATATGACCGGAAATGCCGTTCTCCTATTGTCAAACCAAGTAAATGATAATCAAATTCACCCGGCCCGAGATTATTCGTGAATGATCGAGAAAATTTATTCATATTTAAGAAAGACCCAAAACGACCCGTAGTCGCCAAAAGAGCTATGCCGATGTTAGACGTAAACCTCTCAAATTCCAAATAGGTTACCGTGTGATGCTAAAAGTCGCACCTTGAGAAGGTGTAATCCGTTTCGAGAAACGTAGAAATCTAAATCCGTGATATTTTGATCCTTTTGAAATCTTGGAGCGTATTGGACCCGTTGCTTACCGTTTCGAACTCCCAACTCAATCGAATTCCGTTCATCCTACATTCCATGTATCAAACTTAAAGAAGTATCTTGCGGAACAAGAACTTGTTATTCTTTTCGATAAGCTTACCACCGATGACAAACTCCACTTCATAAGAGAACCGGTTGAAACTATGGATCGTGAAACCAAACCTTAAAACAAAGTAAAACCCTGATTGTCAAAATTTGTTGGAATGCCAACAGAGAACCCGAGTTTGCGTGGGGAAGACAAGATCAAATGAAAAGGAAGTACCTTCACTCATTCGTAACTACTACTTCCAACTAAATTTCGGGACAAAATTTCTTTTAAGGTGTGGGTAATGTAACAACCCGACTTTTTTCGTTAATTCATTTTAACGCCCGTCGTTTTTTTTAAATAATGTCTTTCGTTATCTAAATTCGTACCTTTCGTTAACTAACATTCTTAATATTCCCGTTATTTAATTATAACATCTTTCGTTTACTCTAGCATATTTAAAAATAATTCGTTCGATTAATTCATGCACCTGCTTTTAAACTTGAGGGACTAATCGTGTCAAGTGGCCAAAGTAGTGACTAGGTCAACTAGTCAACCACCTCACCTCCTCCATTCATTTCATTTCTTTTTTACCTTTTCCATTTTCTTTCAAGTAATACTTCCATTTTTTTGCAACCTTTTCATCTTCAACAAAGATTCATCATCTACTCAAGATCTAGCAAGCCTCAACTCAAACAAATTGTACTTTTAAAATCCTTGCATCTTCCTCTATGTTTTGATACTAACTTCATCACTTTTGGGTAACTTTTCTAAAACTCTAGATTTCTCTAAATTCGTTTTATAGACTTGAAATGGTGTTAGTTAGTGTCTATGGCTCGAGTCTAGCATGAATATGTGATTTATTTGCTCGATCTTGTTGTTTTGTACAAACTAGCATGAACTTGAAATGAGTGTGCTTAATCTTGAGTTTTGGTGGATTAAAAGTTATTTAAATATTAAAGTTCATATATTAAATGTGTTACTGGCATCATTAGCTTCGTTTTGGTATGTTGGTTGACTTAGAAAAACTTCATTAACATAAATGTAAAATTCTTGATTCTTGGTTAGGGTTTGATAGCTTTTAAAATGAACTTTTGATGCTTTGAATTCTATGAAACATGGTTAGTAAGTGTTTAGTTGCAATGTATGTTTAATTACCTTCGAAACAGCATATCGTATGTGTAAATTGGATGCCCGAATCACCATTTGCATTTTTGAGCTTGAAACGTTAAATAATGATCATTCGATGAGGATTCGGTTATTGAAAATGATGTATTTGATTGATGATAAGTGTTTAGTTGTATTCCTCGTTAAATTACCTTTCCAACGATATAAGACACATGTTTTGAATGTTTACGGTTCATTAGTTATGTTTGTTTGGAGTTTGAATCGTGCATATGAAAAATTCAGCATAACAGCTCCTGGAAAAGCCACCTTTGCAATCGCGGAGCTCCCCACACACAATCCTCCACGATCGCGGAGTAGGGTCTGAAAGGCTTGAAACTGGCTGATCAAACTCCTTTGTGATTCCACAGTTTCACCCCCGCTTAACCGCAACTCCGATTAACATGAAACTTGGACAACATATTTATATATGTTTTCTCATCATGGAAAAATTGTCGGAAACTCGACCCGACCCCGTTGACTTTGACTTTGACCAAGTTTGACTTTTAGTCAAACTTAACCAAACACTTATGCAATCGTTCTAACGTGCTTTTATACGTATATCTCGCATGAAACTTGACAATTTGATTCACATGCTATATTAATCGAGTCGTAACGAGCCATAGGACTAATTAAACACATTTCGCCCGACCTTGTATCGTAATCGGCAATTGATACGACTTATTTATTTAGGTCAAGGCTAAGCAACTTTTATTTGCACAACGTTTAATTTCAAGTACTTTGGCATGCAACTACGGTGAGATCATAGTCCCATCTTTTCAATAACTTTTATACTTTTAAATCATGGGATGAGAAACATATACGGTTTATACTTTTATACGTTGAACACAAGTACGAAAACAAACATTCCACGTACGAGTTAGAACGAAAATTCTCAAGTCCAATTATCATTAGTTACACTTGTAGGGTGTAAGCGAGAACTTATGTTGTGTGGCCATACGGGTTTGACGAACCCTCATTCGGATGAATGAAACATATTTTCGGGATATAGTGTAGGTACTAACACTATGATGCAGAGGTACTATTCAGTTAAGCCTTGGTAATTGGGTGCTCGTGATACAAACAACAACTTTTGGAATGTAAACGATTTGGAAATCACTTGAACAAAATCTTGTGGTTCAAAGACATACTTTTACAAATACACCTATGATTTAACCAACGTTTTCATTGACAGTTTTCTATATGTTTCTCAGGTTCATACTTGGCTACTTGATACATGTTTCCGCATACTTTGATTACTTGCTTGGGGTCAAGCATACATGCATACGCTAGTGATAGAACCTTTGGATTCGAACTTTAAGCATGCATACTTACGCTATTTATAGCAACTATGATTTTTAACTTATTATGTCGCAAGATATTTCAATTATACTTTATTACTTTTGTAAACTTAAACTTGTTGTCGAACCGTTTGGTGAACTAAACTTTGTAAGTCTTATACGATTCAAATGAATGCGACATAATTTTGGTCAAACGCGTCTCATTTAGGGACTATGACCACGTAACGGGATCTAAGTTGACGACGCCGTCAATAGCAATTTTGTCGGGTCATCACACATTGTCCCTAATGTTCATTCTTAGATTTTAGGGAGCTAAAATCCCACACTTAGAGTTTGAAGGTGTCGAAAAATGTATCTAAGCTCAATATTGGGTTGGAATCCTACACTTAGTGATAAGCTTATGATAGGGTATATTTTAAGGATATAACGAAGAAAAATAAATAAACGAAGAGAAAGAAACGAATTACTCCCCTTGGGTGCGGCTGTGAGCTGAGGATCTGAAGGTAGACTGAGTCAGAACTATCTTCTGCTAGATTCAAATCGGTCTTCTTGAAGTGTACTCGAGCTCATTAGGGCGTTCTCATCCTCCATACACCATTTACCAATAATTTGTAATGAAACAATCAACGAGTTTCCTTGTCGTTTTATCATTATTCAAAGAGTCTCCATCACCGGCATCAATAACTGTCTATTACTTGTAAAAAAGGAAAAGATCAAACCTAGACAAGTGATTCAGCTTTAGGCCATAGACTCACTGATTCTAGCCTCCCGAGAAGCGCTTGTTTTTGTTCGAGTCACGAGCCTGATTCTAGCCTTATTTTTCAGGAAATCTAGGCAGCTCCCTTGCATCCATCAGTAGACACAAGAGGTAATATTGAAACATACCTATGGGATTGAAGATGACATAGAATAAGGTATGTCCAATGAGAAGAGAAGCTAGTTTGAAGTGAATGCTTTGTTTAACTTGAGGTATAACAAAGAATCCAACTTCTTCTTCCTCCTTGAGTGGAACGAGATAGTCAAAGGGGTCCTCATCACTCCATGATGTGTATGTCATTATGTATTTGAGTGATGGTTTATAGGTCAACCCTGACGCAAAACCCGTCTTTCTTCTTTGTGACTTCAAGTTGGTCGTAATGTTATACTCTAAGGATGGAGGTGGGACGATATCCATTGATGTCTCCAATATGGTAGCAACATTAACAACTACTTCAGTACTAGAATCCTTCATCTCTTTCTTCTCATTCGGGCTTTCCATTTCTATTTCTTCATCCACCTCCTCGGCACTCTGGTCGGGAGCTTCAAGTATAATTGGTTCAGAGAGTTCTTCTAGAACGAAATCCTCTCCAGTCATTAAAAGATCAAAATGGGGGTGGGAGTGAAGATTGGGTTGGTGTGGAGTGATTATTCTTCTTGTCTTCTACTTCTATCTTATTCTCCTCATTCTCGAAATAGAAGGCTACTTTCCTAGTGGATATGGTATTTATTTCGCCGTTCCCATCAGAAGGACATACAGACTCGTTGATTGTGAAAGTGACCTCTTTTCTATGGGCTCTCAAGGTGATAGTCCGTGAATAAACGTCAACGATCGCTTTGGCTGTATTCATGAAGGGCCTTCCTAAGATGATAGGGTTTTCACGTCTTCTTTAAAATCCATAACCACAAAGTCGGTTGGAAAAAGGAATTTGTCGACCTTAACCATGACGTTCTCACCTATTCCCTTAGGATATCTAGTGGATTGGTCAGCTAGCTGGATGCTGATTTTGGTAGGGTTAAGGTTTCCAATTTCGAGTCTCTGGAACAGTGAGTATGGCATGAGATTTATGTTGGCACCAAGGTCACCTAGAGAATAGATAGTACTTGATTGGTAGATAGAACAAGGAAGGGTAAATAGTCCGGTATCCCCTAGTTTTTCAAGAAGAGTATTCTGAACAATCCGCGTTCAGCGGGACATTGAGTACTTCGGGTACCTTATCCTTGGTTGATAGGAGTTTCCTAAAATACTTCTAACTATGAGGATTTTTAAACATGGTGTCTAAAAATTTACCGTCAAGCTTGAAAGATTTCATCTTGTTGTGTCTTTGCTTGAGACGGCCCGAGAATGGGTGCGGTGCTTTCCCAGTAGGTGTAGGTAATGACTAAATAACTACTATCGAACGGGTATTAGTTAGTTTCTTCTCCTTAGAAGAAACTGAAGGTTGGCTATGTGTCACCCTTGAGTCATTTTTAGGATAACCTAGAGAATCGAGACATTGATTTAGCTGGCGTATTTGATTTTCAAGACTACTCAAGTGATTAGTTATGACTAAGTCAGCTGCGTCTTGTCTTACTGTGATCATGTTGATGATTCGCACTAAGACATCGTATTAACTTGTCTCTGGTGGGGTAGTGTGTTTCGTGGGTTGGTTGTGCAGATGAGCTAGGATCTTATCGTAGTAGACAATAGATTCCTCACATTCAGCCTCGTATACCTTGGCCGGATGTGGGTCAGTACAATTCTGGCATAATTGTACTTGAGACACATGTTGCGGGAGTTTCTTTAGCTCTCCGACTTCTTTGGTGAGGTTTTCTATTTGTTCCCAGAGAAATTTGACGGTTTTATTTTCGATAGGATCGGAGGCGGGAAAGCGGTGTTGCTGATGAAATGTGCTCTTCCGTATTCCAATCGTGATGGTGCATAGTCATCTCCTCGATCAATCTCCGGGCCTCTTCAGCAGTGAAGTTCATGAAGTTACCTTGAGAAACAGCATCAAGAGTAGACTTGTTTTTCCAATTCAGACCTTTGTAGAGGGTCAAAATTTGAACAGAGCTCTCAAGACGGTGGTTCGAGCATCTTCGAAGGAAATGTTTGAATCTTTCCCATGCAGTGTAGAGTGATTCATCGTATGCTTGTTGAAATTTTACGATATCATTCCTAAGTCTTATTTGTTTTGATGGGAGAAAGTACTTGATTAAGAAAGTTGTTGCCATTTCCTCCCATGAGGTGATAGAGTTGAGTTCTAACCCCTCGAACCAGGTTTTTGCATGAAGAGTTAAGGAATAGTGGAACAAATAAAGACGAACTACATCTTGTTCAACCCCGTTTCTCTTATATAAGTTGGATAAGAAGAGGAATCTATCCAAGTGAGAGTTAGGATCATCATTTGGTAAGCCGTGGAACTGGCAATGGTTCTGAATGAGTTGTATGATGTTATGCTTAAGCACAAAAGATGCTCCGTTAACCTCTAGATAGAGTATCGGTCCTCCTCATCCTTCTAATGAGGGTTTGGTGATGTTAGCAAGAGTGATGCGCGCGGCCATCGTCAAACTATCGGCAGGTAAGTGTGGATCTCGTCGGATGGGTACAATGTATGATATCGGACAGAAGAAAGGATGTGTCAGAAGAATTCTTAGCGGTCTAAGTAGGTTAAACCATCCTAAAGTGTCACTAATAAGGAAGTCCATTTTAAATGTTTTAATCAATCAAAATTAAGCTAATATTATCTAACCTAACTATGGTAAACTAGTAGCTTCTGACAAAGCTAGTCTCAATCAAAAGGGTCTCTTAAAGACTAACTAATCTAAACATGCTCCAAATCGTACTACCGCTCCCCGGCAGTGGCGCCAAAAATTAACTCTCCCTATGATATGCCCGAATCGGACGGTTTATTTATACGGTGTCGTTAGGTCGCAAAACGTCAACTCAGGATATCAACAGAAGAAGTTGATTGTTTAATTTATATATTGCTTGGCCTAAATCTATTATTCCTTCCTATGGGTTAGCAAGGACAAATATGACCTAGGGTCGTTCCTTGAGCAGTCGAACTTGAAACGAAGCTTATTCAGATAATTTAATAATTAAGATTGGGTTTGTACACAATTTAGTATCCAAGACTAGTGGCCAGGTACACCTTGTGTGGAGAGGAAGGATCCTTTTGGTCCCAATAAATTGGCGACTGTTCAGAAAATCCAACAATCAAGTCCAACCGGTTTATTCTAAACACCACTTTATCCGGAATATCAAATTGTGTAAAGGCAATAGTTGGGTTGATTTGATTTATAATTGTATTTAAAATATTAAAGCAATATAATTAAAATAAGCTAGATAGCATGCAACATCTAAGGACAGAGAAGACGTGGTTCACCATGATTTAAGATAACGTAGTGTCGGGATGACTGCGAGACACTCATTGGATAGATATACCTTGGTGTAAACACTAGATTCCCTACTAATTGATTTCTCGATTAGCATATCACGAGGAACTAGGCTATCGTGATTCTGATCGGATGGACTATGCTCAACTCCCGACGCTTTATCCAGTTTAAGGATATAAGCGGCCCATCTTGGATGCAATGCAAGCCTTGGGCGCACGAATAAAGTAGCACAAGCATATATATATATATATATATATATATATATATATATATATATATATATATATATATATATATATAATATCCAACCTTTCTTAACACCTTAGTGTATCACCCAAGTGAAAGGTTATGATTGTGTTTCGAATTCCTTTCTGTCAATGATTTGGTAAAATCTAAGGGTTTGTAGACAAATTAGAACTTCTAATAGTTTTCAGTCATCCTTAAAGATTTATAAGCTTAGTTTGTATTGTAGTGTGTTAAACTACCATTTATGATTTAAACCAGCCCTTACTTAAATCTACCCAATAAATCCCTTAGTTATCCACCATGTACTACACTTACAGTGGTTCCATAGCTTCTAACCTTGACCATGCTCAAGTGGTCCTATAGTACATCAACACCGTACTCTATTGTTACAATAGTATTTCCTCGAGCCTTATACTCTTAACCAATATCTCGATCTGGTCCTACGATAATTCTCATGTACTTTATAGTATTTCCGATGGTTTCAAACCTTGACCAATGTATAAACACAGATAATTAATTAACTTATAATTGTCGACTTTATAAAAGGTTTTAATCACGTTTATTGGTAGAATGATGATAATAACGAGGTTTATTATCATAGACAGAAAGCGGGTACGAAACGATAATCATCCGTAACTAACATTATTAAATCATGGAAAATAATCAAGCAATTACTCACACATCATGGCAACAAGCATTTCTAATATTAATAAATCACAAACATTAAACAAGAATATTATAATAAATTAATAAAAGAAAGGATAGATATTACCGAATAATGTTGGCAGAATAACACTTGTATTTCTTCATAATATCCATAGCGTTACAATGCTTGATAGCTTCTACTACTAACTACATACTATTCTCCTATTGATCACTAGAGAGCAACAATAGAGAGATAATTATTTTCCTAATATCTGTACTTTTCTCTCTCTAGAATCTAGAGAGAGAAAGTAGAGAGAGAACTAATATCTTACTGATCACTAGAGAGCGACAATAGAGAGATGTTGTAAAGAGAGAAGTGAAGAAGGTGTGTGTTGAAATGGTGGGATGAGCCACCTATTTTTAGGAAAGACTTGATGGCAAAGTTGTAAATAAGTTGGCAAAATACCCCTGGCTAGTGGGACGGCAGGTAGGACGGAAGGTATGATTTTTGCTGAAAAATGGCTGGCAAACGGCTGGCATGCCGTTTTTCATGCTGGAAAGCCGTATTGGCAGGCCGTTTTTCAAGGCCGTATGCCAGGGCAAGCCGTTTTTGGTGCCCAGATGCTGGCAGGCCAGTTTACATACAGGCAAGCCGTATGACTTGGATCGTAATTTGTCTTTCACCGTTTTCGCTCCAGAATCTTCGTTTTAGCTCCGTTTCTGATGATTCTAGCGCCCACGCGTTCGTAATTAAATATCCTACTATATGAGATTTAGTAAATAAAATTTTCCAAAAATTATAAAATAAGTTATTTAAATGCGAGTTAAACGTCTTAGCCGGTTTTTGTGACGACCCGGAAATTTTCGACCAAATTTAAACCTAAATCTTTATATGATTTCGACAAAATAAGCAAAGTCTGTAATGTTGAGTCACAAAATTTTCGAACTGTTTCATATATTCAAATGACCTTTGACCATTCCCGACGATTCACGAACAACTATTTGTAAATAGATATGTTTGTATATATATATACGACTAATAATTGAAAATATAATTTGAAATATTATATGTTGTTGTTATTTAAATTAATTAAGTAAAATAAAATAAAAATAAAATATGATATTGTGATAATTATTATTTAAAACACATCTACATAAATAAAGTATATTAAATATATATTTTGTGATTTCGAATCTATATAGTAACGACAGTAACACTCAATTGTCATTCGATCGATATTAAGCAAGGTAAAATTCAAACTTATATGATTTTAAAATAAATGATGATCCGAAAATAAGTTATATAAATTATTGGCTTATTAATTATGTTTAGGAGCTAATAACTAATTTAATTTTTATTTAATAATTTTAAATAGTTTTAAATATTAATGACTAAAATAAATAAAGTAATTTAATTTAAAAATTTGGGATTTCTCTAAATAATTTTATCCGCCACCGATTAACAACGAACTACGATACCCACTCCGTGAAAACTGTCAGTACAAAATATCTAGTTAAAAGTTATGGCTGCTGTACTATTATTTGTGCTCGTTCATTTCACTTGTTAGACATCTTTTTATTATGCTAATATTATTTTATTTATTATTATTATTGCTTTCACTGTATTTGTATGTATATGTATATGTGTTATGCATACATGTCTTTATAGATTCTTTCTTCAAAAGCAAATAACTTATTTCATTACCCGTGAACTGATTAGATGGATGTAGTACTGCGCATAATTGAAACTTTATGGATATTTTTTATATAATACATGTATCACTCATTCACCTCACTTGAAAACATCATCATTTTTTTTCCTGTGTTCCTATCCACAAGTAAACCCACCTTGTCTCACATTTAAATCGAGCACCAAATCACCCTTGTAAACACCTCAACATACTTCTTCTTCTAACTTCTATAATCGTCGTATGCATATTTTTACTACAAAATATCGTATAGTGAGTTTCATTTGCTCCCTTTTTAAATGCTTTTGCAATATATATTTTTGGGACTGAGAATACATGCGCTTTTATAAATGTTTGACGAAATAGACACAAGTACTTAAAAACATTCTACGATTGAGTTACGAGTACACCGGATATCACCCCTTTATAGTCTGGTAATTTAAGAATTAGGGAACCGAGCCCCTAATTGAAGCGAATCCTAAAGATTGATCTATGGGCACTCACAAGCCCCAGTCAGAGAATTTGAACTGCTTTAGTACTTCGAAATAGGTATACAATCATCAACTTTAAAAGATATGATCTGTATGTGAGGTGTACACAACCATCATATTTAAAAGTGTGGTCTGTTTGTATGCTTTTGCATGACCGTGCGGAATGCCGGTATGCGGGGTATATGATATATGCATCTTGTTAAGATCGATTACCAGGTGTTTATGTATCGTATGAATGATTTTACAGCAATGAGCAGACCTGCACAGATTGTTTTCGAAATATGAGTATCTTGTGGTCTATTATATTATTGGAAATGATTGTTTATGATAAACTAATGAACTCACCAACCTTTTGGTTGACACTTTTAAGCATGTTTATTCTCAGGTATGAAAGAAATCTTCCGCTGTACATTTGCTCATTTTAGAGATATTACTTGGAGTCATTCATGACATATTTCAAAAGACATTGCATTCGAGTCGTTGAGTTCATCAAGATTATTATTAAATCAATTATAGTTGGATATATTATGAAATGGTATGCATGCCATCAACTGTCGATGAAATGAAAGATTGTCTTTTAAAAACGAATGCAATGTTTGTAAAATGTATCATATAGAGGTCAAGTACCTCGCGATGTAATCAAATATTATGAATCGTTTATAATCGGTATGAACGGGGCATTAAAGTTGGTATCAGAGCGGTGGTCTTAGCGAACCAGGTCTTGCATCAGTGTGTCTATCTGATAGTTGTTAAGATGCATTAGTGAGTCTGGACTTCGACCGTGTCTGCATGTCAAAAGTTTTGCTTATAATTTCGAGTCGAAAATTACCTGGTTATCTTTCTTAGGGAATCATTTACTTATCATTCTTAATCTCGACACATCTTACTGCATTGATTGCATGAATAGTGTATAGACAAAATTCATATCTTAGCGTATCTGTTACTGTAAACTTTGCCTAACATATTCCGTAAATTCCTCCGTATTCTACGAAATCTTTTGTTCTATATATATAGATATTCTATGTAATTAGAATACCATCCGATAGCCGAAAATCATTTTATACCGAAAAACCCTTTACTCAATCGTACGAAATGGAACTCGCCACTAGTTCAAGTTCTTCAGAATCCGACAGCTATTCCAACATGGATGTTCATCTAAGCTCCGGAATCAGCGTCACCAGAATGAATCAACCAATCAGCCATCCCCAATTAATCGGATAGGTTCGTAGTCGACGTAATCAATGGAGACGCGAAGAAGGCGATCCCTTCCACCAACCAAATTCACCTCTTGGTGAAGAACCTGAAACACTTACCGGCGAATCAGTCCGAAACACCATTTTCACCCTTATTTCCAGGATATCTCGTCACGATTATATTCTATCTAAAATTCTAAACCTTATTCATCCGCTCGTTCCTACCGACAATCATCCCGGAGTAATCGAAGAAGTCAACGAGCTTCGCTCTCGAGTAATCAATTTGGAAAACATGGTGCAAAACCTATCAGCTTCAACAACAGCACCGGCAACACCAGTACCACCAATAACATAAGCCTCAACATCACACGCCTCAACATCGCAATCTATACCTCAAGCATAATCTCCGTTCTACATCTTGTTCTACATCGGTTATCTTCGTTCTTTATGATGATTATGTAATCTCTAATGTTTTAGAGATTATGTATTCTAGTTCTAACGGTAAATCAAATGAGTTAATATTATATCTACTCATTAAATCCATGATTACATCTGAAGAAAATATATATGTATATATATTTTCATAAAGATTGTAATTGAAAATTCTTTTGTACAAACTGTTAATGGTGAAAATATTTTAATGCGTAGGTAATACCTGAGGAATATTTAGATTTCACATTAATAAGTTACACTGTACATTCTTCGAATCTGATTCAACAGTCATTTACTATCTTACTTACATCCACCGATATACGTATCCGTCACCACAGAATAACCATTTTCATTCAATTTCATATTTAGATTTTGACCTATCAGAATCCAACAAGTGGCATAATGAAGAAAACATTTGACAAAATAAAATTTGTTAGAAACAAACAAATTAACTATGAGAAATTTTGTTAAGAATCCACGCTAAGAAAATCCTAGCTAACTGTTCTTAGCTAACTGTTAATTCCGAATTACATTTTATTTATCGCAATTTATTTATCGCAATTTTAATTGTCGCAATTTTATTTATCGTCATTTAATTTCTGTT
Source organism: Rutidosis leptorrhynchoides (assembly GCF_046630445.1). Classification (NCBI taxonomy): domain Eukaryota; kingdom Viridiplantae; phylum Streptophyta; class Magnoliopsida; order Asterales; family Asteraceae; genus Rutidosis; species Rutidosis leptorrhynchoides. The sequence goes on along the minus strand of NC_092336.1, from coordinate 380,072,524 downwards.
ATTTATTTTACGCACTTTAAATATCGTCGTATAAATTGGGACACATATACAATGTTTTAACATATCATATTGACGTCATCTATATATATTATTTGGAATAACCATAGACACTCTATATGCTGTAATGCTCAAGTTCGCTATACATGGTTGAGGTTGATTCTCAAATAATATATATACCTTGAGTTGTGATCGAGTCTGAGACATGTATACAATGGGTCACGACATGTATTAAATAATTTGAATATATTATGTATTAATTGTTGAAATACTAATTGTAAACTACTAACTGTGGACTACCAACATTGGACATTTAAAATGAATTAAAATACTGATTATAACATATGAAACTAAACATTTCTTCAAGTTTGCCACTTGATTTCATCTTAAACCTCATTTGTATCTTGACGATTACAATTTGCGTTCAAACCTTTCTTGATTTTCGAAAACACCTCAATCGAGAGTATGAACCAACCGCACCTCATCTACGGAAGAAAAGATTTAAGTAAGAATCATGCACCTGGAAAACTCTCGGAAACTAAGTAAAAGTTTAACACGAATCCGTATCAGATCCTGTAAGCATTATTATTACCCAAAATAACTTGGTAATTCCTTTCAAAGTAGCAAATTTTGTCACAGCTCCAGCAAGATAACTTCAACTTTTCATCTGGAGTAGCCTTATTATAACCCTGATATATACGATTACCCTTTCCATCATCGTTACCGGGGAACCGTTTATATTCCACCACATTAGCAGTAAACTTACCAACAACTTTATTGATCTTTGACTTTCCAAAAAATCATTATATTTATCGAAACCCCATCATATACTTATCCACATTTTGTAACGAGAATAGCCATACCAATTACAGAGAATCAGCAAATCAGTATTTCGAATCTCGCAGCATGTCTACAGCAATAGTTATATGTATACATATAACATTTATCTCATAGAATTATGATCTTCCATTCTGAAATTCTGAAAAGCACTCTAGCCTACGAATCAGTTCTTTAAGTTTTGAAAAAGCTGAATGAAGCACCATAAACTGTAGACAACTGTAAACGACCTTAACCGTCAGAAGTTTGATGAGAAAGAATAGTATGTTGGCAAAGCTCAGAAAAGTTGGAACTGATAAACGGATTGAGCAAATCATGAAGGAGGCTGTGGACAAATTACAAATACTAAACCTGCCTTCAAAGAATCCAAATGATTCAGTATCTGCTGAATTCATTAAATACCTTACTCCTGACTCTACACTTTTACGGACAAACTTCATCATCATCCATCGATATTAGAAATTCTAAGATATCATCGTATCATTCATTATAAATATCCTTGATATTTCTGAAGTAATTTTCATAACTATTCTTATCTGAAATCATTTATCTCTTCGCGTTATCTGTATTACATTATAAAGGAAACTGTTTAGTTTCTATATTCTGTAAACCTTCGAGTTGAAATTATGAATGTTTTGAAGTAGTGTTGGAATTTGATGCATGAGTTAGTATAATATAATGACACTTGATCAACGTGATTATATTACAGTAAGTCATGCTGAGTTTCTAATGAAACGTGATGATTCACAGACCATAACGTCATCATGTGCCATGTTACATGACTCTTACATTCTACTTCATCTCCAAACATATCGAGAACATGTTTTCCTGATAATTCTATCTTTTCTCGTGACTTCTGGTAATTTAACAAGTCAGATCATGCTATTACCAGTTCTTTCTTAGAACGATAGAAATGATCATTTAAAATTCGAAGATTTAACCTACGAATCCGAGAAGTCTTAATTGCTTTACTTAAAGTCAAGACGAATCTTATTTTCCTCATTTCACTCTTTTGTGATAATTCCACTCGTACATTTTGAGTAATCGAATTGTTTCATTCATATTACTTAAGGATGATAAAACTCTATTTATCAACTCATATTCGTCATGAAAACATACTTATTGTCAACCATGACGATCTCTATCAAATTTCGGGGACGAAATTCCTTTAACGGGTAGGTATTGTGACGACCCGGAAATTTTCGACCAAATTTAAACCTAAATCTTTATATGATTTCGACAAGATAAGCGAAGTCTATAATGTTGAGTCACAAAATTTTCAAACTGTTTCATATAATCAAATGACCTTTGACCATTCCAGACGATTCACAAACAACTATTTGTAAATAGATATGTGTATATATATATACAACTAATAATTGAAAATATAATTTGAAATATTATATGTTGTTGTTATTTAAATTAATTAAGTAAAATAAAATAAAATAAAAATAAAATATGATATTGTGATAATTATTATTTAAAACACATCTACATAAATAAAGTATATTAAATATATATTTTGTGATTTCGAATCTATATAGTAAACGACAGTAACACTCAATTGTCATTCGATCGATATTAAGCAAGTTAAAATTCAAATTTATATGATTTTAAAATAAATGATGATCCGAAAATGAGTTATATAAATTATTGGCTTATTAATTATGTTTAGGAGCTAATAACTAATTTAATTTTTATTTAATAATTTTAAATAGTTTTAAATATTAATGACTAAAATAAATAAAGTAATTTAATTTAAAAATTTGGGATTTCTCTAAATACTTTTATCCGCCGCTGATTAACAAAGAACTACGATACCCACTCTGTGGAAACTGTCAGTACAAAATATCTAGTTAAAAGTTATGGCTGCTGTACTATTATTTGTGCTCGTTCATTTCACTTGTTAGACATCTTTTTATTATGCTAATATTATTTTATTTATTATTATTATTGCTTTCACTGTATTTGTATGTATATGTATATGTGTTATGCATACATGTCTTGATAGATTCTTTCTTCAAAAGCAAACCACTTATTTCATTACCCGTGAACTGATTAGATGGATGTAGTACTGCGCATAATTGAAACTTTATGGATATATTTATATAATACATGTATCACTCATTCACCTCACTTGAAAACATCATCATTTTATTTTTTTTCTGTGTTCCTATCCACAAGTAAACCCACCTTGTCTCTCATTTAAATCAAGCACCAAATCAACCTTGTAAACACCTCAATATACTTCTTCTTCTAACTTCTATAATCAAACAGCCCGGTTCTTTCTAATTTGTTTCTGGTTTGATTCTACACCAACAATCACCTGCAAGTTATTCCAGATTGTATTAGTTACCAATTGTGTACCCAAACCGAAGCTACTGTCGATCGATTACTTCTACGGGTGCTATTACATTATTGTTCCCATTCGAGAATCACAACAAAGGTAATAAGTTTATGTTTCTGTTCGGTTATTAACTCAAAAAGCCAAGAGTATTTGATTCTTTATTTTGCAATTTACTACTCCTACCCGTCTTCTATTTGTACTTCGATCAACAACCTCATCACTATTACTGCATCATACCAAAGCCAAACACTCCATGTTTCTATTTCGATGACCATTCCAACCCCAAAACCATAATTGCTGCTGTGTCAGCCTTCACCCGTCACCGCATCCTACAGCCGAACCACCACCATCATCTCAACCATCCTCCACTCCACCACCTTACTACAACCATCATAATCCGCCACCAATGAACCATTTTAATGCTTTTCCGTTTCATTGTAAACCATACAATCAAACCCACATGATACTTATTTCAGTTACTAGTGATCACCACCATTGACCGATCACCTTCACCTTTAAAACAACTCACCTTGATCACCATTTAAACATCATCACTTTGGTTCTCCTCTGGTGCGACTATTATTTTCTTTCTCTCTTCCTATATGAACCTATAACATGAGAATTACTGCGTATTTTATTCGCTATTACTTAAAAAAACTGTTGTCTCCTGTTGTAATCAAAACCAACCATCACCTGCGTTTGTCCTTCTTTCTTTTTCTGTCAAGTTCCAAGCCATAAACCAACCTCAAACCACCATTAAATTGTTATGTAGCTCGAATCATTATTTGTTGCTGCTACTGGTTACTAATCGACTTGCAAAACTAACCAAACCCACAAACTGCACCCACAACCATCACTGCAAACTACTGCTCTGTTTATACTTTGACTCGCCATCAAACAACCATCATTAAAACACCACGAATATATCATCTAATCTACTTCTGTTCGAATATACCAATTGCTGCAACCATCGTACTATCCGTCTGACTTCAATGGAACCCGAACCCAATTCAAAACAAATTGAAGCTACTGCCATAACCCTATTCAATTTTGGGTACCGATCACAATGACCCACAACCCATCAAACCATGAAATAAAAATAAATAAATATAAAAATATAAAAACCTGAACCACTTTAGATTGACTGTTGCTGCTTCCTGTCTCTGATTCATATCAAAACCCACTCAAGAAAAATCCCAAAACTGTTAATTTCGCTCCTACTAGTCGAATTTGATGTTGTTGTAATTATGATGATTGATGATGGCGATAATGATTATGATGATTAGGAAGAAAAGAGGAGAAGATGATGAACAAAAACCTGTTAACGATGAAGATAAATGATTAAATTGAACGATGATGTTTGTGATTAAATTGAATGGCGATGATAATTTTTTTTCTTTTCTCTCCTGCGTTTGCTCCAAACGATCTCGATCTGTTGGGAGCCACAACAAGATGCGTAATTTTGCCTTTATTTGGTATTATTATTATTATTATTATTATTATTATTATTATTATTATTATTATTATTATTATTATTATTATTATTATTATTATTATTATTATTATTATTATTATTATTATTATGTTATTATTGTTAAGTTAATTATTATTATTACTATCATTAATATCATTTATATGATTATCATTATTATTATCATTATTATTATTATTATCATTAAATATTAGTAGTAGTATTATTATTATTATTTAGAAAGTAATACAATTTATTATTAATATCATTAATAGTAGTATTATTATCATTCTAAAATTGTTATTATTATTATTATTATTATTAGTATTACTACAAATAAATGACTAGTATTATTGTCAAAATTAATATTATCATTATTAAATCTAATTATTATTATTATTAACACTATTTTAGTATTATTAAAATCATTATTTTAACAAACCAAAGTTATTTATATAAAAATATATATAATACATATATAGTAATTATATATAAATATTACATACTCTTTTGTTTTTAAAATAAAATGTTATTATTTATTATTATATAATATTAATTAAGTTACATATAAGAAATAAATATATTTTTATCAGATATATAAATATTATTATTAATATCATATAAAAACAAATACTTATATGTATAATATTAATATAACATATATATAGATATATATACAATATTTGAAATGACAATTACATTACTATAAGTAATATGATATATACAGTTAATATAGAAAATAGTTTGATTACTATTACATGCTCATTATATGTCTTAACATATATAAATGATATGGGTTCGTGAATCCGAGGCCAACCCTGCATTGTTCAGTATCGTCGTATGCATATTTTTACTACAAAATATCGTATTGTGAGTTTCATTTGCTCCATTTTTAAATGTTTTTGCAATATATATTTTTGGGACTGAGAATACATGCGCTTTTATAAATGTTTGACGAAATAGACACAAGTACTTAAAAACATTCTACGATTGAGTTACGAGTACACCGGATATCACCCCTTTATAGTCTGGTAATCTAAGAATTATGGAACCGAGTCCCTAATTGACGCGAATCCTAAAGATAGATCTATGGGCACTCACAAGCCACAGTCAGAGAATTTGAACTGCTTTAGTACTTCGAAATAGGTATACAATCGCCAGCTTTAAAAGATATGATATGTTTGTGAGGTGTACACAACCATCATATTTAAAAGAGTGGCCTGTTTGTATGCTTTTGCATGACCTTGCGGAATGCCGGTATGCGGGGGATATTCTATATGCATCTTGTTAAGGTCGATTACCAGGTGTTTATATATCGTATGAATGATTTTACAGCATTGAGCAGACCTGCACAGATTGTTTTCGAAATATGAGTATCTTGTGGTCTATTATATTATTGAAAATGATTGTTTATGATAAACTAATGAACTCACCAACCATTTGGTTGACACTTTTAAGCATGTTTATTCTCAGGTATGAAAGAAATCTTCCGCTGTGCATTTGCTCATTTTAAAGATATTACTTGGAGTCATTCATGACATATTTCAAAAGACGTTGCATTCGAGTCGTTGAGTTCATCAAGATTATTATTAAATCAATTATAGTTGGATATATTATGAAATGGTATGCATGCCGTCAACTGTCGATGAAATAAAAGATTGTCTTTTAAAAACGAATGCAATGTTTGTAAAATGTATCATATAGAGGTCAAGTACCTCATGATGTAATCAAATATTATGAATCGTTTATAATCGGTATGAACGAGGCATTAAATTTTTGCTCGTTTTTCCCCGTTTTTCATCCGTTTTAGTGATTCTTGAAACATAGCCTTTGTAATGACATAATCTACCAAATGAAGCAAATAAATGCTTATTTAGATTATAAATTCACTTATTTTTTTTTTCATAAATGGGGCTAATATCGGGGGTAAAAACGTGACTTTTTAGCCGATATCAAATATTTTATAAAACAGTTAATAATATTTTAAGTAATAAAACTAAATGTCTAAGTCAGATTCTTACCGCTGTTTAAGTTCTCTTTCTTTAATTTCTATAAACATGTATTGTAAGTTTTATGTTAATAAAATAAGAAATAGTATTATCATACAACAAATTTTATAGAACGGAATTTATTTATTTAAATAAATAATCACGAGTAAAGTAATGTAACTTACTTATTGATAGCTTGTTTTTGTGATACAATTTCTCTTGATAGTTCTTGAACTTTTCTTCTAATTCATTTACATATGCCTAATTATTTAAAATGTAAACAGCCAAGAATGTATATTTTGATATATGATGTACACTTTTATTTGTAGATAATTTTCTCTATATAATTTTTGTACATAAAGTACAAGGGATAGATGAAGCAAACCTTTTTTCTCAACTTCAACTTTTATTTGCCTCTCTTTGTTGTATTTTTTTTCTAAAAGCCTGTAGATAATACATGATAAGAAATTTATATGGTTGTAAATAAAAAATATGTTTGTGAGACATTTAAAGAAATAATTTGACAACTAACCTTATCCTGTAGATAGGTGTTGATGTTTTTTATTTCTGTTTCTTCTGAGGATTTGTTATGAACCAGTATAGAATTGTTTGTGTTATTTTTCTTAACCATGTTTGTAAGTATTATGGTCACGAAACTTGTAAGAAATGTTTTGTTGAACAGTATATATAATTGTGTGTGTATTTTGATTTGTATGTTTGAGATAATTATGAGCTATATTTAGGTACTACTAATCGTAATTTTAGTAGATATTTGGTTTTAATATATTATATACAAATAGTTAATTATGATAAGATCAAGCTTAAAATTAAAAAGTTTTTCTTTAACTGATTGAATTTTTGTTTAGTTGGAAATGATATGATTGATTTTGCGTGTATTCTTTAAATTTAGAATGTCTTTCAGTGTTGTCATTTATATTTATAATTTCAATTAATGGAGGAATTTACCGAATTTAGATATATATTTTCAATTTTTAATACACCTAATATTTTACAAATAAATGAATACAATTAATGAGTGCTTTTAATTTAATTTATTGTTAAATTCGGAAAATGATTATCTGTTGCTAAATTCCGCGGTTCATTTGAAATTTATTTTGTTTCGCAAATAATTTATTTTTTGGTAATACATGTTTTAAAAAATGTAAATAGTTTGCTGTATTTTAGTTGAAACATATGGTAAAAATGTGTTGATTAGATTAGTTTAGCATTGATATATACAAATTGATTAGTTAGTTATTATTTTATTAGATTATATATAGTATTGATTTATCAATTAATTAGTTAGTTAGTATTTGATTACGTTCTGTTTGAATTTTTGACATATATTTATTTAGAGATTTGTTATTTTAATAGGCTTTATTAGTGAATAATATTTTCAATTAATATAAATTAATTACGATGTTTGCTTGTATTGTTATTGTAACGACCCTGGATTTTCCAACGTATAATTATTAATAATTTATTATTAATGCTTGCGTTTTAATAAATGTATTTCTATACATTTACTTGTTACCGTACTTGACTTTACATGCCCTGACTCGTCTTTGTGACACACATGCTTTTCACGAATAATATTTTGGATATTATTTACATTCATGATTATTTATTACTAATCATTTTTAATTAACTAAGGTTACTAGTTAATTACTTGGACTTTATTTGATTAATTGTTACATACTTGGAATTGGGCCTTTTATTAATGAACATGGACTTGGAAGCCCACCCTACTTCTCTTAATGGATTAATTAGAAGCCCATTTTGTTACTAGTGACTATTAAGGCTTAAGCAAGATTAATTAAGCCTATGAGAAGACTTGTCACAAGCATGCTTGCACCAAGCTCCCATGCACTTTAACTTTAATCTATTTTGAGCTTACACCTTCTCCCCATGTATGAAAGTTAGCTTGTGACTTACCCCTTTGAGACCTCCATAACCGTCGGCCATCAAGGAGTGGCAGGGTTGTTTTATTTTCAAATTTTGATTACTTATTCACTTGTATTTCCTCACTTTTACACACACTTCATTTCACACTTTCATTTCTCTCTCATTTTCTCTCAAACTTGTAAGTAACAAAGCTTGGTTTTCTTTCTTTTTCTTGTCCAAAAACTGCCACCATCAATCATCATTTACTTGTCTTTGTTTGTTGTTTAATTACTTGTAGTTGTTTGTTGTTGTTAAGATTCAAACTTTCTAGTTTTATTCTTCATATTATCTTTTTATTTCAAGAACAAATAAGAACCAAGTGAGGATCAAGTTTATAGTTTGATTCCTCCATAACACTTGTTAAAAAGAAAGTTCGTGAGTTTTAAAATCATACTTGCGTTCATGTTTGTAAACTTAAGGTTTACTTTCTTAAAGATCAAAGCCTTGGCTTGAACCTTTCTAAGTATGAACAACCATGAACTTATTACTTGTAGATTTAGTTTATCTCTTCATTTTATGTACTTTAAAGTTGTGATGTTGTCAATTTGGTCAAGTATTACTAGTTAATCTTGATCACATATTTCTTGGAACTAAAAGTTAACTTTATAAGTTCAAGAACATGGAAGTATAACTTTCTAGTTATAACTTCATATACTTATGTTGGATCTAAGTTTATATAACTTATGGTCTTCTAATTTTGTTGTAAATAAGAGCTTACAAGCTTACATACATTTTTCAAGTTGAAAATCTAAGTTTCATAACTTATGGTTTTGTTAAAGTAAAGATCCAAGTCTTATAACTTAGGGTTTAAGGTAAGAACTTTAGATCTAGACTTTTGGGTCTAGGATCTTCAAGATCTAACTAAGAACTATGTTCTACAACTTAAGATCTTGTTTATTTAGTTTACTTTCAAGTTTGTAGCTTAATATTACTAGTAGAACTCATATATGTGTCGGATCTAAGATCTTGATGTAACTTTGGTTCATCAAACTACATACAACTCTTAAGTAAGTTGTGCTACATATCTTAGACTTACACTAGTGTTATGATGGTCAAAACTTGGTTAAGATGATGCAAACACATCAACGAGTTGTACACTTGAAGCTATACGCATCAAGGATGAGAATCGGGATGAGCATCAAGCACCAAGAACCCACCGAAACACCTTTACTTACTGTTTATGGAACTGATCAGACTACCTGGGCTACTGTAAATTTTATTTTCAGGTAGTTCGGTTCGAGTCGATGATTTTCCGTTTAGACCTCGTCTTAATCCGAGTTACGGTTTAGGATCTATGGCCTCCCGAAAGTCACTACACCCTATTAACGTTGTGCTGAAAATTCTGACCTACTCTCACTTAAACCATCACCACGGTCAAACGAAGACAATTTTGGTTCTGGAAATTGGTCAGCCTCTAGGGGACTAATATACGGATCCATGTCCACTGGTCTCACCTCATTTCAGTTTGTATAGAAGTCATGGCGACTGAACGAATCAGCCTTTATTTCAAACCCTAGTCTTGACTTAAAACTTACTTTACACTTTTTGTTTAATGATGAATGATGATGGTACTTAAGACCTAATTTACATACTTTTAAACCTTTGGGAACAATTTACTGACTTAGTAACTTTTGACTTAGGTTGAGGACCTTCCGGACCAACCACTTGCTTACTATTCCCGCGTATCGACTTTTACTACTTTCCACTGTGAGTTATAGCATCCCTTTTTACTTTAACTATTTTGGGAACTGAGAATACATGCACATTTTATGTTTTACATACTAGGTACGAGTACTTAAACTTTATATATGTGTGGGTTATACAACAGCATAAACTTTCCCCTTAGCTCGGTAACGTTTAGTCATTGGTCTTTGAACCGGTGAACGCGAATCTTAGATATGGATCCATAGGGTTTGACATCCCCACTCGGGCTAGTAGCGCTAGCATTTAACGGGTGTTTAATACTTCGTAAACTTACGCACTCGCCAAGTGTACTGTTAGGGGGTGTTACTTACGTTAAGTTAGTTACCAAGTGCCCACGCTTATACATATACTTTTCATACTGTTTTGAAATGCTGTTGAAGCACTGAAATCTCGTGGCCTACCTTACATTACTGTTATACTTAAACTATAGCTCACCAACATTTGTTTTGACGGTTTTAAGCATGTTTTTCTCAGGTGCTTAAGGTTTGCTTGCTTCCGCTGTACTAGTCATGCTTTGTAGACTCCCGCTGCGCTTATTAGAGATGTCACCGCATGAAACGTTTAATTTGCATTCAAACAATGTTATTTTTGAAACAATGTATTTGTAACGACCTATGGGTCACGTACTATTATTTTTGCTTGCTATTCGTAGAAACGTACTTTCGGATGTTAAACATTTGACGTTGGTTAAAACGTCACCTTTATTCATGAATGCAAACTTATTTTAAAACAGCATATAGTATTTGACCTTGTAATGATCCTGTTGTTGATGATTCGTACACGCTGGTTTTGTACGGGGCATCACAATTATGTTCTTTTATGAAAACTAATTACAATAATAATGCATAAGAGTTAACATTATCTTTTGTGACCCATAAAATATAAAATGAAAAAATAATGATAAATGTGGGGTGAATAACAAATACATAATTTTAGTGAACACTGATAATTCCAAATCAAAATCAGATATAATAATATAATATAATAAACTTATTTGAAAGAAAAAAGTAATTAAACAGTCTTGTAGGAAAAACATTTATTGTGTAGAAACATAGTTTTTTGAATTGAATTCATCTTTAAAAATGACTACTCCTTTTTTCATTCTTAACACCTACTCCAAAAGCTCTTCCAAGTGTGGCTTGAAGACTACATTTGCAATGTTTTGAATTAATCAGAATATTATGAAATATATTTAATATATATAATATAGTGTTTAATAAAAAAAATGTTTGTAAATGAAGTTATGAAATTTGTGCACAATGAATCTTACACTATCTTGTACTTAAGTATGAATTTTCATTTACAAATACACCAGTACCCTAATCGTGATTTCTTATTGCAGGAACACCTAAATTAAAAATAAAATTTTAATGCGAGTATATATAATAACAATAGATAATCGTTGTCATAAGGTTAATCAAACAAATTAAATGAAGTTTATGAAGTATTAAAGTTAAATTAAAATAGATATCACATTATGTAACAAGGAAAAAAAATATACCTTGCCAATGTTTAACAAAGGAGTTGTGTAGCAGGCAAATATTTGGGACATCATTATGTATATCTATAACTTCTATTGAATCTCTAAAATGATTATGTTATCATTTCACAATTTAACTTTTCATTTTGCTAAAACTTGTCATTTATAAAAATATGGATGATGTCATTAATCTTAATTAATTTAGAATTAAAATATAATTATTTACTAAAAATCTATCTATAGTATCAAATAAATCTCTAGATGATATCATAAATAAGGATTATTCAAGCTTAAACAAAATTCAAAAATTAAATAGAAAAAATCTAAGACTCACATGATGTTATTAAAATAATTAATTGTATTTAATAATAATATTAACATGTCAATTGTATAATACATGAAGCATTATGTACAACCTTACGATAAAACACATCCATAACAATATGTACAATATATGAAGCATTATGTACACTCTTGTAATAAAACAACTCATGACCATATGTACAATATATGAAGAATTATGTACAACATTATGATAATACACTCTTATGATCATATGTACAAACTTTGTAACAAATTGTACAATATTTTACAAAACACCTTATGAATGTATGTACAAACTTTGAAGCATATTGTACAACATTTATATAATAATTGTATTTTAATTTTTAAATAATTTCAAGAGGCATTTGTTATTACTAATATTTATTATTAAAATATAAATACTTCATTTTTAATCAAACTTTATTATTATAATTATAACTATAATTATTATATTATTATTATTATTATTATTCAAATACAGGTTCTCTTTACGTGATTAATTACGTTAAATACTTGTGCGAAATACATGTCTCAATAAAAGGTTGTAATGTAGGCTTTTATGACAAAGAAAATAATAATTATAATTGGAAAAGGATTGTGGGAGAATAAATGTAGTTCATTTATCCTAACTAAATTAAGTACATCGATATGTTTGTAAAAATAACGAGAAGTTTCTTATTCGGAATTCATGGTTCCACGGGTCATTAAAGTAAATACCTTTAACATCTACATTCACTTAATACCTAACACATATTATTAAACTGTTTTGTTTAAACAACCTCGTGATTCCACGTGTCATTTCACTAGTTATTCATAGTATAGGCATAAAGTTGTAGTGCATTTTCTAAAATAAGTGACCCTTTAATGGTATTTTCGCTGAAATTGAATGGACAAATTCAGTTAATTGTTTGGAAATGAGTTAGTTACATTCATTTAGTCATACATTAATGTACAAAAAAACCTTGAAACGTTTATATTATTTATGAATATAAATTGTACTTATACTTCCTGTAAATCTTGCAGAGTAAAGTCAATGGATTCACGAGTATATCCCTTGTCATAATTTGGACCCAAGTATTGCACTTCCACAAGTTGCCCAACAACATCTATGTCAAATTTAAGATACAACACTTTAATTTAATGATATATATTGAACGATTGTATTATGTGTATATGTTGAATTACTTTGTGTGTTTCTTCTATAAAATCTTACCAAATGCAACATTTGAATATAATAATGAGTGCAGTATGTCCGGGTAATTAACATGATTGTATCCATCATAATGAAGCTGAAATGGCTGCACTTGATGCAGATTGATGCTGCTTAATATATGTATCTTCCAATCATGATGTATCAACTTAAATGGATCTTTGTATAGAACCATGTTGAATCCTCTCGACGAAAGTAGGCTCAAACAATTTGACCAAGGATTTTTCTATCGATGTCATTATCTTATTGCCCTTAAGAAAAAAAAGTTTAATAAAAAACTGATTGAGAAAATCATATACATATTATAAAGCTACACAATAATATGTTTTACATAATACCTGTTTCGTTAATTACCATCAACTCCATACCAAGTGGATACTTTGGAAATTTTCAAATAGATGGTTTCCAAACTGCGAATATGTTGACCCTAAGATGAGGATTTGCTATTGAATGATTCAAAGTTTTCAAATTATTAAAGTGAAGAACAGCTGCCATTGGTCTGAAAAAGAATGATCAGTGTAAACTGTGAAAAAGGGTTGAACCGTGTTTTTGTATCCGACGTTGATTATTAATAATTTAATGGTTCGTATTTTATAAGAATAGAAATTAAAATACATTATATATTATTATCATTTATAAATTGTGTGATACGAAATACTAAAAATATAGTGTTTAATTTGGTGGTAGATGTTCCAAATCTTAATTTGAGTTAATCTACAATAAGCAATTTTTATAGATAAGTATGGTTTGACTTATTAAAATCAGTATTTCATTTAAATCGGAATTAATAATTGTAAAATTTTTTAAAAATGGCAAAAAATTTGTATTAAGTATTAATTATATCGTGATTACAATTGACAGGGAAATGATCGATGTATTTGTAATTGCTAATTTCAATATGTTACAATTATATTATTCAAATTTGGTAAAGATGTTGAATGTTATCAAGAAAAACGGGTATTTGATATACAAATTAGATTAGTTTAGCATAGATATACAAATTAATTAGTTAGTTTATTATTGATATACAAATGAATTAGTCAGTTAGTATTTCCTTATATTATGTTTGTTTGGTGTACATTAAATTAAAATTTTAATAATTTTATTAACATCTAGAGGAGTTATAAATATTTTCAAGTGATTAAAATTAATTAGGCATTTGGGTTGCGTTGTTAATTTTTTTTTATCAAAGCTAATACCCTAATAATGTTGTACTAATGATTATATCTAATTCTTTTTATTTATTACTGTATCAGATGATTAATTAATACAAAGTTATATATATTTATTATCTACAAATATCAAATGTATAAGAATTAACAGTAAGCAATAGGTTCCTAAAAAAATTGTAATAATAAACAATATTTAAATTTGTTATGAAAGTATAAGAGCCTTAGATAATGAAATAAATCATCATAGCTTTAAATAACATCCAAAATTAACCGAATATAAGTAATTAAAAACATTCAAGATAACAGCTGTTCAACAAAAGAACGAAGATATTAAAAAAAAAAAACTGATATAAAATAAGTTGTTGTTGATAAAAGAGGACACTTGGTGTTGGCTCACACATGAGCTTCACCAATTGAATTCATAAAAAAAAAAAAAAAATCAAATGCAGCATTGTTTCCATGATTATGTCCTTGAATCAAATTCATATATATTAGTGTTATAGTATTATATGAAGTAACAATAAGAAATATTAATGATTTCATTTCGTATTAATTATCTTACACGAGTGTGTAGTCCACAATATTATCAATATGGGCATTTATGAATAATGATACCGCGACCTGCAGGCGCATGCTAAACGTATGTTGGTTATTCGTGTAGTGACCGGAACTTTTTCATGTTTATATATATATTAAATGAAATTGTTATTTACATGATTAAGTGTTTCCAACATGTTAAGCAATCAAACTTGTTAAGACTTGATTAATTGAAATAGGTTTCATATAGACAATTGACCACCCAAGTTGACCGGTGATTCACGAACGTTAAAACTTGTAAAAACTATATGATGACATATATATGGATATATATATATATAGTTAACATGATATTATGATAAGTAAACATATCATTAAGTATATTAACAATGAACTACATATGTAAAAACAAGACTACTAACTTAATGATTTTGAAACGAGACATATATGTAACGATTATCGTTGTAACGACATTTAATGTATATATATCATATTAAGAGATATTTATACATCATAATATCATGATAATATAATAATTTAAAATCTCATTTGATATTATAAACATTGGGTTAACAACACTTAACAAGATCGTTAACCTAAAGGTTTCAAAACAACACTTACATGTAACGACTAACGATGACTTAACGACTCAGTTAAAATGTATATACATGTAGTATTTTAATATGTATTCATACACTTTTGAAAGACTTCAAGACACTTATCAAAATACTTCCACTTAACAAAAATGCTTACAATTACATCGTTTCATCAACAATTCTACTCGTATGCACCCGTATTCGTACTCGTATAATACACAGCTTTTAGATGTATGTACTATTGGTATATACACTTCAATGATCAGCTCTTAGCAGCCCATGTGAGTCACCTAACACATATGGGAACCATCATTTGGCAACTAGCATGAAATATCTCATAAAATTACAAAAATGTGAGTAATCATTCATGACTTATTTACATGAAAACAAAATTACATATCCTTTATATCTTATCCATACACCAACGACCAAAAACACCTACAAACACTTTAATTCTTCAATTTTATTCATCTAATTGATCTCTCTCAAGTTCTATCTTCAAGTTCTAAGTGTTCTTCATAAATTCCAAAAGTTCTAGTTTCATAAAATCAAGAATACTTCCAAGATTGCAAGTTTACTTCCAAGTTTTCTAAATCCATTCCAAGTAATCATCCAAGATCAAGAAACCTTTGTTATTTACAGTAGGTTATCTTTCTAATACAAGGTAATAATCATATTCAGACTTTAATTCAATTTCTATAACTATAACAATCTTATTTCGAGTGGAAATCTTACTTGAAATTGTTTTCGTGTCATGATTCTGCTTCAAGAACTTTCAAGCCATCCAAGGATCCTTTGAAGCTAGATCCATTTTTCTCATTTCCAGTAGGTTTATCCAAGGAACTTGAGGTAGTAATGATATTCATAACATCATTCGATTCATACATATAAAGCTATCTTATTCGAAGGTTTAAACTTGTAATCACTAGAACATAGTTTAGTTAATTCTAAACTTGTTCGCAAACAAAAGTTAATCCTTATAACTTGACTTTTAAAATCAACTAAACACATGTTCTATATCTATATGATATGCTAACTTAATGATTTAAAACCTGGAAACACGAAGAACACTGTAAAACCGGACATATGCCGTCGTAGTAACACAGCTGGCTGTTTTGGGTTAGTTAATTAAAAACTATGATAAACTTTGATTTAAAAGTTGTTCTTCTGGGAAAATGATTTTTCTTATGAACATGAAACTATATCCAAAAATCATGGTTAAACTCAAAGTGGAAGTATGTTTTCTAAAACGGTCATTTAGACGTCGTTCTTTCGACTGAAATGACTACCTTTACAAAAATGACTTGTAACTTATATTTCCGACTATAAACCTATACTTTTTCTGTTTATATTCATAAAATAGAGTTCAATATGAAACCATAGTAATTTAATTCACTCAAAACGGATTTAAAATGAAGAAGTTATGGGTAAAACAAGATTGGATAATTTTTCTCATTTTAGCTACGTGAAAATTGGTAACAAATCTATTCCAACTATAACTTAATCAACTTGTATTATATATTATGTAATCTTGAGATACCATAGACACGTATACAATGTTTCGACCTATTATGTCGACACATCTATATATATTTCGGAACAACCATAGACACTCTATATGTGAATGTTGGAGTTAGCTATACAGGGTTGAGGTTGATTCCAAAATATATATAGTTTGAGTTGTGATCAATACTGAGATATGTATACACTGGGTCGTGGATTGATTCAAGATAATATATATCGATTTATTTCTGTACATCTAACTGTGGACAACTAGTTGTAGGTTACTAACGAGGACAGCTGACTTAATAAACTTAAAACATCAAAATGTATTAAAAGTGTTGTAAATATATTTTGAACATACTTTGATATATATGTACATATTTGTTATAGGTTCGTGAATCGACCAGTGGCCAAGTCTTACTTCCTGACGAAGTAAAAAATCTGTGAAATTGAGTTATAGTCCCACTTTTAAAATCTAATATTTTTGGGATGAGAATACATGCAGGTTTTATAAATGATTTACAAAATAGACACAAGTACGTGAAACTACATTCTATGGTTGAATTATCGAAATCGAATATGCCCCTTTTTATTAAGTCTGGTAATCTAAGAATTAGGGAACAGACACCCTAATTGACGCGAATCCTAAAGATAGATCTATTGGGCCTAACAAACCCCATCCAAAGTACCGGATGCTTTAGTACTTCGAAATTTATATCATATCCGAAGGGTGTCCCGGAATGATGGGGATATTCTTATATATATGCATCTTGTTAATGTTGGTTACCAGGTGTTCACCATATGAATGATTTTTATCTCTATGTACGGGATGTGTATTGAAATATGAAATCTTGTGGTCTATTGTTACGATTTGATATATATAGATTAAACCTATAACTCACCAACATTTTTGTTGACGTTTAAAGCATGTTTATTCTCAGGTGAATACTAAGAGCTTCCGCTGTTGCATACTAAAATAAGGACAAGATTTGGAGTCCATGTTTGTATGATATTGTGTAAAAACTGCATTCAAGAAACTGATTTCGATGTAACATATTTGTATTGTAAACCATTATGTAATGGTCGTGTGTAAATAGGATATTTTAGATTATCATTATTTGTACGTAAAGCTTTTTAAACCTTTATTTATGAAATAAAGGTTATGGTTTGTTTTAAAAATGAATGCAGTCTTTGAAAAAACGTCTCATATAGAGGTCAAAACCTCGCAATGAAATCAATTAATATGGAACGTTTTTAATCAATAAGAACGGGACATTTCAGTTGGTATTCGAGCGTTGGTCTTAGAGAACCAGAATTTTGCATTAGTGTCTCTTATCTAGTTTGTTAGGATGCATTAGTGAGTCTGGACTTCGACCGTGTTTACTTGAAAAATGATTGCTTAACAAATTTTGTTGGAAACTATATATTTTTAACATGTGAATATTATGTGATATATTAATTTCTTAACGTGTTTGGTATTATGTGATAGATGTCTACCTCTAGAACAAGTCCCATTGACTCACCTAATAATAATGAAGAGTCAAATGTAAATTGGAATGATTCGTGGACTGATTCACAAGTTCCCGAAGAAGATCCGGAAGAAGAGTCGGAACCGGAAGAAGAATCAGAACCGGAAGAGGAGGAACCGGAGGAGGAAATAGAACCGGTGGGGGAAATAATAAAACGGTTAAGTAAAAGAAAATCCTCAATCAACCGACCAAGGTTAATTATGGTCAATGGTGTTTCCGCCAAGGAAGCAAAATATTAGGAGGATTACCAATTCTCCGATGAATCGGATTCCGACGAGAATTCCGATGATGTTATAGAAATTACCCCAACTGAATTTAAAAAGGCAAAAGAAAATAATAAGGGAAAGGACATAAAAATAGATAAATCTAATTCCAACCTCGATGAACTTTATATGTATCGTCAACCCCCGAAGTCCTTAAGTTGTAACAATGACCTGGGAACCTCTAAACCACCAGGTTTTTCTAAACCGTTGTGAAACACGACAGTTAGTATTAGGGGAACATCATATATCCCTAGAAACTTCGCAAAACGAACCAAAACCGAAGAAGAAGAAACGAGCGAGTCGGAATAAGATAGTTGTATTCGTATGGTGTAATATATGTAATATAGTGTGCTTATGCTTTATGATATATGTAAAAATTGCTTGTATTAATAAGTATTTTTTTATGAATCTAACTCTTGTCTATTTTACAGTATAAAAAAACAAAATGGGTAGACAACCCAATATTTTAAGAGACCTACCCGGAGACATGATTGATGAAATCTTGTCTAGAGTCGGTCAGAATTCTTCGGCAAAACTATTTACGGTGAAATCAGTTTGTAAGACATTCGAAGAACGTTCCAAGAATGCCTTGGTTTATAAGAGACTTTCGTTTGAAAGATGGGGGATATCACATTGGGAAATCCATAAGTTACGATGTGTTTACTTTGACGCATATATTGCGGGAACCCAAATGCTATTTTACGCAACGGGTTAAGAAATTATTTTGACTCAATATATCCGAATATAGGACTTCGTGATTTAGAAAAAGCGGCTAACATGCAACATAAAGAAGCACGTTATGCTTACGGGTTAGTAATGTTCGCTTCTCACCAAAGTGAGAACAAGAACATCGGGCTACAACTATTAAACAAAACGTTCCCACGAGTGACGGAGTCGGTAATTGGGGTAAGAAATGAGGTTTTTAGGTTATTACGAGACTGTTGGTCATTACGTAACCCTCATCCCTTTGACGACGTTACAACACGCTGTCTTATCAACAGCCATAACGGTTATGTTCCACAAGACCAAGGATGGGAAGTAGTCCTAGTAAAACCAGAATGCATGACTTGTTTCTGGACGTATGAATTACGTGTCTTTATTGCCTTTGCTGAACGACTTGTGTACTAGCTAGAATTATCTTCACAACTATCTTGTATCAAAGTTATTGTGTGCTATATTTCATGCTTTATGTAAAATAAGCGGTATTGTAAGTTTGTAAAATATTGTATAAAAGTTTGATCGCGAAATATTATTATAATCGGTTTTTCATATAGAATTGTAGTAGTTGAATTGTATATTAGCTACTAAGTATGGACTTAACGGGTAGGTACTACCCGAATTTAAACTTATAAAACGCTAATATGAAGAAAAAGCTTTTATAAATGAGTTCATATTATGCTACGAAATACTATTAACTACTCTTAATATTCTGTATGATTAACTTATTCCATTTGACAATTTTGAAGGAAATGGCACCGACTACTCGACACACCGTGAATATGAATGAAGAGGAATTCCGTACTTTTCTAGCTTCAAACATAGCCGCAGTACAGGCTGCACTACA
The DNA here is from genome assembly GCF_046630445.1 of Rutidosis leptorrhynchoides. NCBI lineage: Eukaryota > Viridiplantae > Streptophyta > Magnoliopsida > Asterales > Asteraceae > Rutidosis > Rutidosis leptorrhynchoides. Next base: position 380,052,058 of record NC_092336.1, on the reverse strand, counting down.
TACCAACAATAACCTTGGATCTAGCAGTACAGGAAATCGTGTAGGATGCACCTACAAAGAATTCACTGCCTGCAAACCATTGGAATTTGATGGAACCGAAGGACCGATCGGATTGAAACGGTGGACCGAGAAGGTCGAATCGGTGTTTGCCATAAGTAAGTGTACTGAAGAGGACAAAGTGAAGTACGCTATGCATACCTTCATAGGTTCTGCGTTAACATGGTGGAATACCTATCTAGTGCAAGTGGGACAAGATGATGCTTATGCACTACCGTGGTCAGCATTCAAGCACTTGATGAACGAGAAGTACCGTCCCAGAACCGAGATCAATAAGCTCAAGACAGAACTTAGAGGGTTACGAACCCAAGGATTTGATATTACCACGTACGAAAGACGATTCACAGAATTATGCCTATTGTGTCCGGGAGCGTTCGAAGATGAGGAAGAGAAGATCGACGCGTTTGTGAAAGGATTACCGGAAAGAATCCAAGAAGATATAAGTTCACACGAGCCCGCCTCCATACAACAGGCATGTAGAATGGCTCACAAACTAGTGAACCAGATTGAAGAAAGAATTAAAGAACAGACTGCTGAAGAGGCCAATGTGAAGCAAGTCAAAAGAAAGTGGGAGGAAAACGGTGATAAGAATCACCAATACAACAACAACAGCAATTACAACAATAATCGCAACAATTATCCCAACAATCGCAACATCAATCGCAACTACAACAAACGGCCCAACAACAACAACAACAACAACAACAACTACTACTACTACTACAACAATCATCCCAACAACAATAACAACCGCAACAACAACAACAACAATCAGAAGCAGCTATGCCAAAGGTGTGAAAAGTATCACTCGGGGTTCTGCACCAAATTTTGCAATAAGTGTAAAAGAAATGGTCATAGCGCGGTAAAGTGTGAGGTCTACGGACCAGGGGTTAACAGAATGAAAGGAACAAATGGTGTCGGAACGAGTAATGGCGAAGCAAGTAGTGTCGGAGCAAGTTATGCCAATGTAGTTTGTTATAAATGTGGAAAACCGGGCCACATTATTAGAAATTGCCCGAACCAGGAGAACACGAATGGACAAGGCCACGGAAGAGTTTTCAATATTAATGCGGCAGAGGCACAGGAAGACCCGGAGCTTGTTACGGGTACGTTTCTTATTGACAATAAATCTGCTTACGTTTTATTTGATTCGGGTGCAGATAGAAGCTATATGAGTAGAGATTTTTGTGCTAAATTAAGTTGTCCATTGACGCCGTTGGATAGTAAATTTTTACTCGAATTAGCAAACGGTAAATTAATTTTAGCAGATAATATATGCCGGAATCGAGAAATTAAACTGGGTAGCAAAATATTTAAGATTGATTTGATACCAGTAGAGTTAGGGAGTTTTGATGTAATAGTTGGCATGGACTGGCTGAAGAAGGTGAAAGCAGAGATCGTATGTTATAAAAATGCAATTCGCATTGTACGAGAAGAAGGAGAACCCTTAATGGTGTACGGAGAAAAGGGCAACATGAAGCTACATCTTATTAGTAATTTGAAGGCACAAAAACTAATAAGAAAAGGTTGCTATGCTGTTCTAGCACACGTCGAGAAAGTACAAATTGAAGAAAAGAGCATCAATGATGTTCCCGTCGCAAAAGAATTTCCCGATGTATTTCCGAATGAATTATCGGGACTACCTCCACATCGATCTGTTGAATTTCAAATAGATCTTGTACCAGGAGCTGCACCAATAGCTCGTGCTCCTTATAGACTAGCACCCAGCAAGATGAAAGAACTGCAAAGCCAACTGCAAGAACTATTAGAACGTGGTTTCATTCGACCAAGCACATCACCATGGGGAGCTCCTGTTTTGTTTGTCAAGAAGAAGGATGGTACATTTAGGTTATGTATTGACTACAGAGAGTTGAACAAACTTACCATCAAAAACCGTTATCCACTGCCGAGAATTGACGACTTATTTGATCAACTACAAGGCTCGTCGGTTTATTTGAAGATCGATTTACGTTCTGGATATCATCAAATGCGATTAAAGGAGGACGATATTCCAAAAACTGCTTTTAGGACGCGTTATGGTCAATACGAGTTTATGGTTATGCCGTTTGGATTGACTAACGCACCAGCTGTGTTCATGGACCTTATGAACCGAGTGTGTGGGCCATATCTTGACATGTTTGTCATTGTTTTCATCGATGACATACTTATTTACTTAAAGAATGATCAAGAGCACGAAGAACATTTGAGAAAAGTGCTAGAAGTATTGAGGAAAGAAAAACTGTACGCTAAGTTTTCAAAGTGTGTATTTTGGTTGGAAGAAGTTCAATTCCTCGGTCACATAGTGAATAAAGAAGGTATCCAGGTGGACCCGGCAAAGATCGAAACCGTTGAAAAGGGAGAAACCCCAAAAACTCCGAAGCATATACGTCAATTTTTAGGATTGGCTGGTTACTACAGAAGATTCATCCAATATTTCTCCAAAATAGCAAAACCCTTGACTGCATTAACGCATAAAGGGAAGAAATTTGAATGGAAGGATGAACAAGAGAAGGCGTTTCAATTATTGAAGAAAAAGCTAACTACGGCACCTATATTGTCATTGCCTAAAGGGAATGATGATTTTGTGATTTATTGTGACGCATCAAAGCAAGGTCTCGGTTGTGTATTAATGCAACGGACGAAGGTGATTGCTTATGCGTCTAGACAATTGAAGATTCACGAGCAAAATTATACGACGCATGATTTGGAATTAGGCGCAGTTGTTTTTGCATTAAAGACTTGGAGGCACTACTTATATGGGGTCAAAAGTATTATATATACCGACCACAAAAGTCTTCAACACATATTAATCAGAAACAACTGAATATGAGGCAGCGTAGGTGGATTGAATTGTTGAATGATTACGACTTTGAGATTCGTTACCACCCGGGGAAGGCAAATGTGGTAGCCGACGCCTTGAGCAGAAAGGACAGAGAACCCATTCGAGTAAAATCTATGAATATAATGATTCACACTAACCTTACTACTCAAATAAAGGAGGCGCAACAAGGAGTTTTAAAAGAGGGAAATTTAAAGGATGAAATACCCAAAGGATCGGAGAAGCATCTTAATATTCAGGAAAACGGAACCCGGTATAGGGCTGAAAGGATTTGGGTACCAAAATTTGGAGATATGAGAGAAATGGTACTTAGAGAAGCTCATAAAACCAGATACTCAATACATCCTGGAACGGGGAAGATGTACAAGGATCTCAAGAAACATTTTTGGTGGCCGGGTATGAAAGCCGATGTTGCTAAATACGTAGGAGAATATTTGACGTGTTCTAAGGTCAAAGCTGAGCATCAGAAACCATCAGGTCTACTTCAACAACACAAAATCCCGGAATGGAGATGGGAAAACATTACCATGGATTTCATCACTAAATTGCCAAGGACTGCAAGTGGTTTTGATACTATTTGGGTAATAGTTGATCGTCTCACCAAATCAGCACACTTCCTGCCAATAAGAGAAGATGATAAGATGGAGAAGTTAGCACGACTGTATTTGAAGGAAGTCGTCTCCAGACATGGAATACCAATCTCTATTATCTCTGATAGGGATGGCAGATTTATTTCAAGATTCTGGCAGACATTACAGCAAGCATTAGGAACTCGTCTAGACATGAGTACTGCCTATCATCCACAAACTGATGGGCAGAGCAAAAGGATGATACAAACGCTTGAAGACATGCTACGAGCATGTGTTATTGATTTCAGAAACAGTTGGGATCGACATCTACCGTTTGCAGAATTTTCCTACAACAACAGCTACCATTCAAGCATTGAGATGGCGCCGTTTGAAGCACTTTATGGTAGAAAATGCAGGTCTCCGATTTGTTGGAGTGAAGTAGGGGATAGACAGATTACGGGTCCGGAGATAATACAAGAAACTACCGAGAAGATCATCCAAATTCAACAACGGTTGAAAACCGCCCAAAGTCGACAAAAGAGCTACGCTGACATTAAAAGAAAAGATATAGAATTTGAAATTGGAGAGATGGTCATGCTTAAAGTTGCACCTTGGAAAGACGTTGTTCGATTTGGTAAACGAGGGAAATTAAATCCAAGGTATATCGGACCATTCTAGATTATTGATCGTGTCGGACCAGTAGCTTACCGACTTGAATTACCTCAACAACTCGCGGCTGTACATAACAGTTTCCACGTCTCGAATATGAAGAAATGTTTTGCTAAAGAATATCTCACTATTCCATTATATGAAATCCAAATCAACGAAAAACTTCAATTCATCGAAGAACCCGGCGAAATAATGGATCGTGAGGTTAAAAGACTTAAGCAAAACAAGATACCAATTGTTAAGGTTCGATGGAATGCTCGTAGAGGACCCGAGTTCACCTAGGAATGAGAAGATCAGATGAAGAAGAAATACCCGCATTTATTTCCAGAAGATACGTCAACACCTCCAACTGCTTAAAATTTCGGGACGAAATTTCTTTAACGGGTAGGTACTGTAGTGACTCGAACTTTTTCATGTTTATATATATATTAAATGAAATTGTTATTTACATGATTAAGTGTTTCCAACATGTTAAGAAATCAAACTTGTTAAGACTTGATTAATTGAAATAGATTTCATATAGACAATTGACCACCCAAGTTGACCGGTGATTCACGAACGTTAAAACTTGTAAAAACTATATGATGACATATATATGGATATATATATAGTTAACATGATATTATGATAAGTAAACATATCATTAAGTATATTAACAATGAACTACATATGTAAAAACAAGACTACTAACTTAATGATTTTGAAACGAGACATATATGTAACGATTATCGTTGTAACGACATTTAATGTATATATATCATATTAAGAGATATTTATACATCATAATATCATGATAATATAATAATTTAAAATCTCATTTGATATTATAAACATTGGGTTAACAACACTTAACAAGATCGTTAACCTAAAGGTTTCAAAACAACACTTACATGTAACGACTAACGATGACTTAATGACTCAGTTAAAATGTATATACATGTAGTGTTTTAATATGTATTCATACACTTTTGAAAGACTTCAAGACACTTATCAAAATACTTCTACTTAACAAAAATGCTTACAATTACATCCTCGTTCAGTTTCATCAACAATTCTACTCGTATGCACCCGTATTCGTACTCGTATAATACACAGCTTTTAGATGTATGTCTTAGCAGCCCATTGTGAGTCACCTAACACATGTGGGAACCATCATTTGGCAACTAGCATGAAATATCTCATAAAATTACAAAAATGTGAGTAATCATTCATGACTTATTTACATGAAAACAAAATTACATATCCTTTATATCTAATCCATACACCAACGACCAAAAACACCTACAAACACTTTAATTCTTCAATTTTCTTCATCTAATTGATCTCTCTCAAGTTCTATCTTCAAGTTCTAAGTGTTCTTCATAAATTCCAAAAGTTCTAGTTTCATAAAATCAAGAATACTTCCAAGATTGCAAGTTTACTTCCAAGTTTTCTAAATCCATTCCAAGTAATCATCCAAGATCAAGAAACCTTTGTTATTTACAGTAGGTTATCTTTCTAATACAAGGTAATAATCATATTCAGACTTTAATTCAATTTCTATAACTATAACAATCTTATTTCGAGTGGAAATCTTACTTGAAATTGTTTTCGTGTCATGATTCTGCTTCAAGAACTTTCAAGCCATTCAAGGATCATTTGAAGCTAGATCCATTTTTCTCATTTCCAGTAGGTTTATCTAAGGAACTTGAGGTAGTAATGATATTCATAACATCATTCGATTCATACATATCAAGCTATCTTATTAGAAAGTTTAAACTTGTAATCACTAGAACATAGTTTAGTTAATTCTAAACTTGTTCGCAAGCAAAAGTTAATCCTTCTAACTTGACTTTTAAAATAAACTAAACACATGTTCTATATCTATATGATATGCTAACTTAATGATTTAAAACCTGGAAACACGAAGAACACTGTAAAACCGGACATATGCCGTCGTAGTAACACCGCGGGCTGTTTTGGGTTAGTTAATTAAAAACTATGATAAACTTTAATTTAAAAGTTGTTCTTCTGGGAAAATGATTTTTCTTATGAACATGAAACTATATCCAAAAATCATGGTTAAACTCAAAGTGGAAGTATGTTTTTCTAAAACGGTCATCTAGACGTCGTTCTTTCGACTGAAATGACTACCTTTACAAAAATAACTTGTAACTTATATTTCCGACAATAAACCTATACTTTTTCTGTTTATATTCATAAAATAGAGTTCAATATGAAACCATAGCAATTTGATTCACTCAAAACGGATTTAAAATGAAGAAGTTATGGGTAAAACAAGATTGGATAATTTTTCTCATTTTAGCTACGTGAAAATTGGTAACAAATCTATTCCAACCATAACTTAATCAACTTGTATTATATATTATGTAATCTTGAGATACCATAGACACGTATACAATGTTTCGACCTATCATGTCGACACATCTATATATATTTCGGAACAACCATAGACACTCTATATGTGAATGTTGGAGTTAGCTATACAGGATTGAGGTTGATTCCAAAATATATATAGTTTGAGTTGTGATCAATACTGAGATATGTATACACTGGGTCGTGGATTGATTCAAGATAATATATATCGATTTATTTCTGTACATCTAACTGTGGACAACTAGTTGTAGGTTACTAACGAGGACAACTGACTTAATAAACTTAAAACATCAAAATGTATTAAAAGTGTTGTAAATATATTTTGAACATACTTTGATATATATGTACATATTTGTTATAGGTTCGTGAATCGACCAGTGGCCAAGTCTTACTTCCTGACGAAGTAAAAATCTGTGAAAGTGAGTTATAGTCCCACTTTTAAAATCTAATATTTTTGGGATGAGAATACATGCAGGTTTTATAAATGATTTACAAAATAGACACAAGTACGTGAAACTACATTCTATGGTTGAATTATCGAAATCTAATATGCCCCTTTTTATTAAGTCTGGTAATCTAAGAATTAGGGAACAGACACCCTAATTGACGCGAATCCTAAAGATAGATCTATTGGGCCTAACAAACCCCATCCAAAGTACCGGATGCTTTAGTACTTCGAAATTTATATCATATCCGAAGGGTGTCCCGGAATGATGGGGATATTCTTATATATATGCATCTTGTTAATGTCAGTTACCAGGTGTTCACCATATGAATGATTTTTATCTCTATGTATGGGATTGATAATGCTAAAAACGAACATATATTTCATAGCATTATTCCTCAAGAAAGACAAGCTTTTAGTTGCAATTGTTCTATTTACAAGTGATATTCGTTTAAATAATAAAAGGTGAAGACAAAAGACAGATTCGACGAATTGAAGACGCAAACGACCAAAAAGCTCAAAAGTACAAAAGACAATCAAAGAGGTTCCAATTATTGATAAGAAACGTCTCGAAATTACAAGAGTACAAGATTCAAAACGCAAAATACAAAATATAAAATTGTACGCAAGGACGTTCGAAAATCCGGAACCGGGACCAGAGTCAACTCTTAACGCTCGACGCAACGGACTAAAAATTACAAGTTAACTATGCATATAAATATAATATAATATATAATTAATTATATTAATTATATATATATTATATATATATATTATAAAACCGTCGGCAGAGAAACTCCAAGGGTGTGAGCTGTAAATACATTCTCCGCGACTCGCGGAGTTTGAAGAGCATTTTGCCGCGAGTCGCGGAGCCCCAAATTTCAACTCTGGCTATAAAGCAAACCGAATTCTGATCATTTTTCATATTCTATTTCTCTCATCTCTCTATCTATACGATATATATATATATATATATATAATTTATATTTTAATTTTAATTTTAATTATAATTCTAATAATAAGGGTATGTTAGCGAATGTTGTAAGGGTGTAAGTCGAAATTCTGTCCGTGTAACGCTACGCTATTTTTAATCATTGTAAGTTATGTTCAACCTTTTTATATTAATGTCTCGTAGCTAAGTTATTATTATGCTTATTTAAAACGAAGTAATCATGATGTTGGGCTAATTACTAAAATTGGGTAATTGGGCTTTGTACCATAATTGGGGTTTGGACAAAAGAACGACACTTGTGGAAATTAGACTATGGGCTATTAATGGGCTTTATATTTGTTTAACTAAATGAAAGTTTGTTAATGTTAATATAAAGATTTACAATTGGGCGTCCCTATAAATTACCATATACACTCAATCGGACACGATGGGCGGGGTATTTATATGTACGAATAATCGTTCATTTAACCGGACACGGGAATGGATTAATAGCCACTAGAATAATTAAAACAGGGGTGAAATTACATTCAAGGGTAATTGGTGTAATTGTTAACAAAGTAGTAAAACCTTGGTTTACACGCAGTCGATAACCTGGTGTATTCATTAAACAAAGTATTAAAACCTTGTTACAATTCGAATCCCCAATTAGTTGGAATATTTAACTTTGGGTATAAGAATAATTTGATGAGGACACTCGCACTTTATATTTATGACTGATGGACTGTTATGGACAAAAACCAGACGGACATATTAAATAATCCAGGACAAAGGACAATTAACCCATGGGCATAAAACTAAAATCAACACGTCAAACATCATGATTACGGAAGTTTAAATAAGCATAATTCTTTTATTTCATATTTAATTTCCTTTATTTTATATTTAATTGCACTTCTAATTATCGCACTTTTATTTATTGTTATTTTATCGCACTTTTATTATTCGCAATTTCATTATCGTTATTTACTTTACGCTTTAATTTAAGTCTTGTATTTATTTTATATTTTACATTAGGTTTTAACTGCGACTAAAGTCTTAAAATCGACAAACCGGTCATTAAACGGTAAAAACCCCCCTTTATAATAATAATATTACTTATATATATATTTGTATTTTTAATAAAAGTAAACTAATAGAGCGTTGAGCTTTGTTTAAAGATTTCCCTGTGGAACGAACCGGACTTACTAAAAACTACACTACTGTACGATTAGGTACACTGCCTATAAGTGTTGTAGCAAGGTTTAAGTATATCCATTCTATAAATAAATAAATATCTTGTGTAAAATTGTATCGTATTTAATAGTGTTTTCTGCTAAAATTAATAACTATTTTATATACACCTCGCATAACATCAAGTATTTTTGGCGCCGCTGCCGGGGAAATCTCTTAATAGCCGGAAGCGCAACGCTAATAATAATAAAAAAAAAAAGATTTTTAGTTAACTTTTATTAAAATTCGTTTTTGTAAAAATACGTTTTAATTATTCAAAAATATAAAAAGAAAAACAAAAATATATGTATTTTTAAGATTTTGTTAAATATTTAAGTTTTATAAGTTTCTTTATTTTTATTTTAGTTTATAAAAATATAAGTTTTATTTTAAAATCTTTTATTTATTTAAAAACAGAAAACAGAAAATAAAAAAAAAATAAATAAAGAAAAACGCGTAAAAATTCAAACCTGTCAGCTGAATTCTGGAACCCCGCGACTCGCGGGGTTTGATGCAATAAATGCCGCGACTCGCGGAGCCTTTCTGACAGGCGACAGGAAGCCCTAAACCAGCATTAATTACGAGTTTTAATTAATTATAATTTGTAACATCCCGTTTTTCTTCATACATGTCTGAGGTACTTGATTGATCTTTAGAATGTTCATACTTGGTTGTATAATAGTATAAAGATGATTGTACGATGAGTGCATGAAGTGTACCTAGCGTACACGTGTTGCTTGTTCGAATGTCGAAGAAAACTGGACGTTGTTTGAGTTACATGATGTGTACGTACCTTTTCGATCCCAAATAAAGTTTGAGTTGACATTTCAAAACCTTACCATTAGAAAGGAAATCTTATTACGTTTCCAACGATATTTGATTCATCGAAAACGGAGTTACGGTCAAAAAGTTATGGCCAAAACAAGTTTGCTGAAGTTCGGATGAAACAGGCAATTGTCACGGCGCGACAAATTGCTCCGCGGCGCGACAAATGCCTATGTTGAAGGTCAGAAAGCTTGAAAAACATGTACTAAAATCACCCTTTGGGCCACGGCGCGACAAATTGCTCCGCGGCGCGACAATAGGCACGATCTGGTGCTGTTCAGCCTTTTAATGAGTTAAATGAAGGGCAAAGTTGGTATTTCACATATGGACGGGTTTTTGGCCATAAAACTGATCCCAATCTTATCTAAACCTCATTCTCTTCATTCTCCTTCCCTCCCACTCACACACCAAACCCTAGAGAGAGAGTAAAGGGTTTAGAGAGAGAAAGCTCAAATCGGGGAAGAAGAAGAGTGTTTTGGGTCGGGTCACAAGAGTTAAAGTTGTTCTCCTCGTTCACGGCTACGTTGTGGTAGTAATGGTATGTTCTAATTCCGAAATTCATCTTTATGATTTAATATTCAAGTTAGGGTTTTTAGATTTTTAGTTGTAAAACCCATTTAGATGATGAAGTGGGTTTATGGAAACTAGTTATTTTTGATACATGGCGGGTTTTGGGTTGATTGACGTTTTGGCCATGATTAGGCTTTGGTTTTGGGTGTACTCACTTAGTTTAGTGATTTTGGAAGCGTTGGAACCCTTTTTGGGTGTATTTGAGTTGACTAATTTTGTAATGGGTCAAAATTAGGGTTTATGTGTCAAAATGGGTTTTGAGTCAAGTTTTGGTGAATTAAGTATGTAAATACTTGTTTTAGGTGTTATTTGGTGTTTTGGTAATATAATCACTAGTCGTTAGTGATTTTGGGCGTTTTTGAGACTTAGGTCAAAATGGGTCGACTTTGATTGGGTCAAATTTGGTAATGACACTAAATTGAATTAAATGGATGTTAAACACTTTTTGTTAAGTGTTAAATGGCATTTTTGAATGAAAGTGAACGTGAGAAATGATTTCGGGTTGAAATTGGTATTTTAACCATAAAGTCAAACTTGGTCAACCATGAAACGGGTTTTTGGGCAATATACAAGATAGTATGCATTTAATGGCTAAAGTTGATGTATTTGGGTATTTCGGGAACGCGGGAACTAGTCTCGTTAGTTTTGGACCTTCGGGTGTCGTTAAATGTATAAAAAGGTGTATTTTGCACTTAGGTGTCTAAATGGGTGGATTGTGGAGGTAGGTATAAACCCTTGGTTAAGGGTGTTTGCGTCAAATTCTCTTGAAGGGAATGTGTGTTGATTGTGTGAATACCTATATGTATATTATAGGTAAAAGCTTGCTCGGTTGCGTTTGGTGGCGACTTTACATACATGACTTGTGCATGCATCTCGAGGTGAGTGGAATAATTATGCGTGTACGTATATAATGTATTTATTTGTGTGATATGAATGTGGAATTGTCACGGTGTTCAAGACACCACATTCTAAGTAACGAGTAGCATTGTCGCGGTGCTCAAGACACTACTCATTGTTTGATTGACATGTGGTATTGTCGCGGTGTTCAAGACATCACATTGTCATGGGAGTGGAATTGTCGCGGTGTTCAAGACACCACTCATTGTTTTGATTGACATGTGGAATCGTCGCGGTGTTCAAGACGCCACATTGTCATGGGGGTGAGTTAGTCGCGGTGTTCAAGACATCACCCGGGGGATTAGTGATTACGCGGTGTTTAAGTAACACTAATGGATGTTATGAACTCCGATGGTCTTTCAAGTACCGTTCCCTTGTACGATTGGTTAACCATGGTTGAGTGAATTTGTATTTAGCATATTAAATTGTGAACTATATGCTATTGTTGTTGCTAGCTTCTTGTGAATTGTGGATAGTAGTTTATGCATGATGTTTGCATGGCTGTCGAATTGCTAGCTTGTATGCGGTATTGTGTAAGTGTTTGCAAGTAAGTAGATTATATATGTATATGTATAATTATTGCATTCACTAAGCGTTAGCTTACCCCTCTCGTTGTTTACCTTTTTACAGGTATTGTGATTGTGAAGCTAGCTAGTTGATAGACTAGTTGCGTAGTAGCGCTTGGGCTCTATGGGGTAGCTTTCGGATATGGATGTGGATTGGGGATTTTGTAGATCCTCGGGATTATGCTCTTGGTATCGGGTTGGGCTATTGTGTCTTAACCGTGGTGTTGTATAAATGTTTCGAGGTCGCATCGTTTGGTTGTGTCGAGTCAAACCTTATGATAAATTGTATATGGATAACTATTTCGAAATGGTTTGTATACTTGGGTGATATTGGGACCTAACAAAAAAAAAAAAAAAAGTACTCCGTTTTTGGTTAAACGGTTTGGGGTTGTTTCATAATTATTATTTAAACCTAATTATTATTATTATTATTATTAGTTTTATTTTTATTTTTACTTTTTATTTAATTTATGTATTTAGTATTAATTAGTTTTATTAATTTGTAAAATTAATAGTTTTATTAAATAAATAATATAAAAATAATATTTTTATAAAAATTGTACTTTTTACAACTTTTTGTATATTTTTATATTTTGTCCCTTTTTAATCGTTGTAGCATAACTTTTGTATTTTTTTAGCTCATATTTAATTTTAAACTTAGTTTTTGCTATAGTTATTTTTACTCCTAGATTTTTAGGCTTTGCCGTAGAATTCCTTAAGTGCTTTTTTTTTAGACTAAGATTTAGGTGCTTTAGAATTTTGCGACGCCTTTTTAAGTTTTAGTTTCTTTTTAAGTTATTTCCATTTGGGATTTAGTTTTTCTTGTAAGCTTTAATATTTTTAGACTTTTACTATGTACCAATTGTCATTCCAATTAGTAATTTCAATTTGCGATTATAATTTTAAGTTAGTTGTAGTAATAAGGTTAGGTTAGTCAAGTATTTTTAAGTTTTTATAAGTTTCTTTTATTTTTCCGTCACCTTTTATTTTTCAACCATTTTTTCTTTTTCAACCTTTTTCGACGAACTCTTTTTCTCTCTTATTTCTCGCCATTCTAGTTTTTAGGACTTAGAATTTTTTCTACTTCTTATCTAAATTTCTTAAAATTACGAAAATTTATTTTGAGTGGTTAAATTGATAGACATCAAAATTTTCTGGTTCGTAGTAATAGTTGGATTTGTACGTGGACAGGGTTATTGGAGCCAAACAGTCCTCAATTATATTGAGACCAAACGAATCCTGCCCCTCTGCTGCATCTTTTGGCTATTCGAAACGTGGGCAAAATCAGAAAAGTCTATTAATTGGATAACTTATTATAATTTTTCTTTCCTTTTAAAAACTAATAGGATATTCAGTGGATGCACCGAGCAAGACGTTCACCACCTTTTGTACGTTCACCACCTGTAACTAGATCAAGACATTTAGCAAATATAACCGCCGTTGATTTTTATTTAGAATCGTCATCTAGTCAACCAAGTACTTCAGTTCAAATTTCCGATAATCCATTTTTTGAACCCAACCTCACAATTGAGAATCCAGAGAATATTCAGGAACGGTTCATAGATCCTGAACCATTAAACTTTCCTCCGGAACCACCAATCATTCAAATAGAGATTGTTGAGGAACGAACCATTAAATCAGAATCATCTAGTGATACCGATTCAACAAATTCAATTATGGAGAATCTGGAACCTTTAAGTATGGAAGACCGAATGAGAGCTAAACGCACTGGCCAAGGTCACGCAATTACTCATCCAGACATTAATGCGCCAGATTATGAAATCAAAGCACAAATTTTACACATGGTGACTAATCAATGCCAATTTAGTGGTGCGCCGAAGGAAGATCCAAATGAACATCTACGTACCTTTAATAGGATCTGCACACTATTTAAAATACGAGAAGTGGAGGATGAACAGATATATCTCATGTTATTTCCCTGGACTTTAAAGGGAGAAGCCAAAGATTGGTTGGAATCGTTACCTGAAGGGGCGATTGATACATGGGACGTTTTAATTGACAGATTTCTTAAACAATTCTTTCCTGCATCTAAAGCCGTAAGACTTCAAGCAGAAATTGTTACGTTCACACAGAAGCCAAATGAAACTCTATATGAGGCGTGGACAAGATATGGAAAGTTATTAAGAGGATGTCCGCAACATGGTTTAGACACCTGTCAAATAGTACAAATATTCTACCGAGGATGCGACATCACTATAAGGAAAGACATAGATATAGCAGCTGGTGGTTCTATTATGAAGAAAACCGAAACTGATGCTTACAAAATTATTGATAATACTGCTTCCCACTCACATGAGTGGCACCAAGAAAAAGATATCATTAGATCATCTAAAGCAGCTAGAGCCGATTCTAGCCATGACTTAGATTCCATTTCCGCAAAGATAGATGCTGTGGAGAGACGAATGGAAAAGATGACTAAGGATATTCACTCAATACGAATTAGTTGTGAGCAGTGTGGAGGACCACATTTGACAAAAGATTGTCTCAGTATTGAATTAACAATGGAACAAAGAGAGAATATTTCATACATAAACCAAAGGCCTGGAAATAATTATCAGAATAATTATCAACCGCCAAGACCGATTTACAATCAAAACCAGAATTATAACCGAAATATTCCATACAACAACCAACAAGGTCCTAGCAATCAACAAGTATCCAATAATACTTATAACCAGCAAAGACCGAATTTTCAAAACAAACCACCACAACAAACCGATGATAAAAAGCCGAATTTAGAAGATATGATGACGAAGCTAGTTGAAACTCAAACGCAGTTTTTCACATCTCAGAAACAAACCAATGAACAAAATGCTCAAGCATTTAGAAATCAACAAGCTTCTATTCAAAATCTGGAACAAGAAGTGAGTAACCTAGCAAGGTTAATAGGTGAAAGAAAACCGGGAAGTCTACCGAGTGATACAAATGCTAACCCCCGAAATGAAACAGCTAAAGCCATTACCACAAGAAGTGGTACAACACTTAAACCACCTGAAATACCTGTAACTTCTGATGAAACTATTCCTACTCCACAAGAACCACAACCTGATCAAGATAAGGAAAAAGAACCGGTAGTTGAAAAGGTTAATGAAGATAACACAGTTAAGGATAAACCTTATGTTAAACCATACCAACCACCACTTCCTTACCCGAGTAAAATGAAGAAAGAAAAACTTGAAGCCGAGCAATCCAAATTTTTGGATATGTTTAAACAGATAAATGTAAATCTTTCTTTCATTGATGTGATTTCAGGAATGCCAAGATATGCTAAATTCTTGAAAGATCTAATCTCAAATAGAAAGAAAATGGAAGAACTCTCGGTTGTTACTATGAATGCTAATTGTTCAGCAGTGCTGTTGAATAAGATACCAGAAAAATTATCTGATCCAGGAAGTTTCACAATTCCATGTTTTCTGGGTAGTCTTAGTTCAATAGAAGCATTGGCAGACTTAGGTGCTAGTATAAATCTAATGCCGTATTCACTATACGCTAAACTAGACCTTGGAGAATTGAAACCAACCAGAATAAGCATACAACTAGCCGATAGATCAATAAAATATCCTAGAGGGATAATGGAGAACATGCTAGTTAAAGTTGGTACTTTAGTATTTCCAGTAGATTTTGTTGTCTTGGACATGGAAGAAGATTCTCAAGTTCCTCTCATATTAGGAAGACCATTCTTAAACACGGCTAAAGCAATGATAGACGTGTTCGGTAAGAAACTGACCCTAAGTATAGAGGATGAGAGTGTTACCTTTTCAGTTGATAGAGCAATGCAACAACCACAATCTGCAGATGATACATGTTATTATATTCAAACTATATATGCACATGCAGAATTATTAGAAGAATTTCCAGAATTAAAAGGAACAGGAGAATGTTCTTTAGGAGAAGGTAATGAACCAATTGATGAAGCTGAAATGTTAGCTACACTAATAGCTAATGGATATGAACCAACAACAGAAGAAATTCAAATGCTAAAAGAAGAAGACAGATATCGATATAAATCATCGATAGAAGAACCTCCGAAATTAGAGTTAAAGCCACTTCCAAACCATTTGGAATACGCTTATTTACATGGTGAATCTAAATTACCTGTAATAATATCGTCTTCTCTTACTGAAAATGAGAAATCACAACTCATTTCTATGTTGAAAGCTCATAAACCAGCCATTGCATGGAAGATTCATGATATTAAAGGAATAAGTCCTTCGTATTGCACACATAAAATCCTTATGGAAGAAGGTCATAAAACGTATGTGCAACGCCAACGAAGACTAAATCCTAATATGCAAGATGTAGTTAAGAAAGAGATTATTAAACTGCTAGATGCAGGTTTAATTTATCCAATCTCTGATAGTCCATGGGTAAGCCCAGTTCAATGCGTGCCTAAGAAGGGTGGTATGACTGTCATTACAAATGAGAAAAATGAGCTTATTCCTACTAGGACTATAACAGGATGGCGTGTATGTATTGATTATAGAAAATTAAATGACGCCACCAGAAAAGATCACTTTCCCTTACCTTTCATAGATCAAATGTTGGAAAGATTAGCCGGAAATAGTTACTATTGTTTTCTAGATGGATTTTCCGGATATTTTCAAATTCCAATAGCACCCAAGGATCAAGAGAAAACCACATTCACGTGCCCTTATGGTACTTTTGCTTACAAACGCATGCCATTTGGACTTTGTAACGACCCTGCAACCTTTCAAAGGTGTATGATGGCGATTTTTCACGACATGATAGAAGAATGCATGGAAGTATTCATGGATGACTTTTCAGTCTTCGGTGATATATTTAAATCATGTCTAGTTAATCTGGAACGAATGCTAATTAGATGCGAAAAATCAAATCTAGTACTTAATTGGGAGAAATGCCATTTCATGGTTAAAGAAGGCATCGTTCTTGGACATAAAATTTCAAAAGAAGGAATTGAAGTGGATAGAGCTAAAGTAGATGTAATTGCTAAACTTCCACATCCCACCAATATTAGAGGAGTTAGGAGTTTTCTAGGGCATGCCGGTTTTTACCAACGTTTCATAAAAGATTTTTCTAAAATTGCCACTCCTATGAATAAACTCCTAGAAAAGGATGCGCCATTCATCTTTTCAGATGAGTGTATCAAATCTTTTAATATTCTTAAAGAGAAACTCACTAATGCACCAATCATGATAACACCAAATTGGAATCTACCATTTGAACTAATGTGCGATGCAAGTGATTTTGCAATGGGAGCCGTTTTAGGACAAAGGATTGAAAAACAATTTCAACCTATATATTATGCTAGTAAGACGTTACAAGGAGCACAAACGAACTATACAACTACTGAAAAAGAACTCCTTGCTATTGTCTTTGCTTTTGACAAATTTCGATCATATCTCGTTCTAGCAAAAACGGTGGTCTATACAGACCATTCTGCTCTTAGATACCTATTTTCAAAACAAGATGCTAAACCAAGATTAATCCGTTGGATCTTACTCTTACAAGAGTTTGATATTGAAATCCGAGATAAAAGAGGAGCAGAAAATCTCGCCGCTGATCATCTTTCTCGTCTTGAAAATCCCGAATTAGAAGTTCTAAATGAATCGGCCATACAAGACAACTTTCCTGATGAATATCTATTGAAGATAGATTATAAAGAAATCCCATGGTTTGCAGACTATGCAAACTACTTAGTTTGTGGATTCCTTGAAAAAGGATTATCGTACCAAAGACGAAAGAAATTCTTTAGTGATATAAAACACTATTTCTGGGAAGATCCACATCTGTTTAAAAGTTGTCCCGATGGAATAATACGCCGATGTGTATTTGGAGATGAAGCTAGTAAAATTTTAAACCATTGTCACACAGGACCAACAGGAGGGCATTATGGGCCTCAACTAACAGCAAGAAAAGTTTATGAAGCTGGATTCTATTGGCCTACAATTTACAAAGACGCACACCTTCTCTGCAAATCCTGTGATGCATGTCAAAGGGCCGGAAAAATAAGTCAACGTGATGAAATGCCACAAAATGTCATCCAAGTATGTGAAGTATTTGACATTTGGGGTATTGACTTTATGGGTCCATTTCCAAAATCTCATAATAATCTATATATACTCGTAGCCATTGATTATGTATCTAAATGGGCGGAAGCACAAGCTCTCCCAACTAACGATGCACGAGTTGTAGTCAATTTTTTAAAACGTCTTTTTGCAAGGTTTGGAACACCGAAAGCTTTAATAAGTGATCGGGGTACTCATTTCTGTAATAATCAACTTGAGAAAGTTCTTAAAAGATATGGAGTAACTCATAAAATCTCCACCGCATATCATCCACAAACAAGTGGACAAGTTGAAAATACAAACCGAGCTTTAAAACGTATTCTAGAGAAAACCGTAGGATCAAATCCGAAGGAATGGTCCATTAAATTGGAGGATGCACTCTGGGCTTTTAGAACAGCCTACAAAACTCTAATTGGAACCACACCTTTTAGACTTGTTTATGGAAAAGCATGTCATCTTCCAGTAGAAATTGAACACAAAGCATTTTGGGCTTTGAAGACATGTAATCTTGATTTACATGAAGCCGGACGTCTACGATTAAGTCAACTAAATGAATTAGAAGAATTAAGACATGAAGCATACGAAAATTCGTTAATCTATAAAGAAAGAACGAAGAAATGGCATGATAAAAGAATCAGAAGTTCAAAAGAATTTAAAGAAGGAGACAGAGTTCTTCTTTTCAATTCACGATTCAAGCTATTTCCTGGAAAATTGAAATCAAGATGGTCTGGACCATTCATAGTCAAAAGAGTTTTCCCATACGGAACGATAGAATTAATAAATTCAAATGGGATTGAATTTAAAGTTAATGGTCACAGAGTTAAACATTACATACATGGTCCGATGGAAGTCGACAACGAAGTTAATCACAATTTCGACACCACAGCTAACTAAGTGTGGGGAGAATCAAGTCTTTAAAGGATAATATGTATTTCTGTTAGAGTTAGATTGTCTGTTTTCGTGTAGTTCTCGAAAATGGAACCCGAATGGTCTTTCCCTAGCAGACCCTAAAGAACTAGTCTTCTCCCCCCATTCTGAATTTTTATTTTTTTAGGTTTTTACGAAATGAAGACTGCCTGTGAACTAAACCATGGTCTAATGCTACACGCTTTGATCACTAAACGTAATAATGACATACTACCGAACGAATTAGTATCAGTAATCAGAGAAAGAATGGACGGAGTTAGAAAAGAATCCAGATGCGAAGATAATAAGTTACAATTTGGTAAAGGAAAATCAAAATCCGCAGCGAAAAGAAGAGCACGACACCTAGAACGATGTCACAAATGCGGAAAATGGTCACATGGAGGTAAATGTTCAAATAATCAAACCTATTCAAATACCGAATTTGTTACTTTATGCAGAGACGGACCGTTCATATGTTTAGAAGAAAAGACACTGAATGCTCGAGGTTACGCCTATGTAGCCATGGAAAATCAATTAAACCGACTATCTTATGAATGGGATAGATCATATAACTAAGAAATCTATTCCACAGGTATGTCTGTACAGTTTTTATTTTTATTTTTATTTTTAACCTTTTGATAATAAACGCTAATTTGTTCGCTAAAAAGTATTAAATTGGTATTGAATAAAATTAGGTTTGGCGACCGAAATTATTGATATCATTAAAAAATTTATTACATCACTGCGAAATTTAACGTTTATTCTTAAGGTATAAATATCTTTAATCAATCAACCCAAAATATTTCAAAAATTCGTCATGAGTTAAATTAGGTCTTGGAACCGAAATTACTTTACCGAAAAGAGGGGCGCATATTTTTGATAATATTTGATTGATTAAAGTGGGATAAAAAGACAAAAAGATTTTTTTTTTACCATGTTTTTATAATTAATATTTAAATCTTAAATTAATATTGTAAACTTTGTAAAAACAATATATTTAAAATTGTAAATATTTGAAAAATTAATATAAGTTTGATATGAAATTATAAATTTTTAAATTAAGTTTGGTGTGAATTTTTAATTTTTAAAATATGAATTTTTAATTTTATGCATTTCAAATTTTAAGTTTGGTGTGATTTTTTTTAATATTAATTTTGAATTTTATATTTAAATTGTGTGAATTTAAAAACAAAAATTTACTTTATCTCATTTAAGTTAAGAATATGATTTTTAAAATTCGTCGTAAGTTGAAGACTAGGTCTTTGAACCGAAATTGCTTTACCCAAGGGAGGGACGAGAACTTTTATTATCATTATTTTTAATCTTATTAATTTAAAGTATGCCAAAAACATTAAAAAACCCAAAAATCTTAGCTTTTAAAACAATCGCTACAAAAAGACAAATTTTAAAATTTTGTCGAGAGACGGACTAGGACATCGATCCGAAACGACCTCGTCCTAAATAACAAGGGAAACAAAATTTTAAAATTAATTTCTTAATTGTTTTCAAAAGTTAATGATTATAAAAAAAAAAAAAAAAAAAAACTCCGCGACTCGCGGAGTTTGGAGGGTAAATCTCCGCGACTCGCGGAGGGACCGGAAATCAGAAAAAAAATATAGAGCTGCAACAGCTCAGTTTCACACACCCAAAACAAAAATACAGCTCGAAATACTCCAAAAAAACCCGAAAAACACCCCCAAAAATCCCAATTTTTAACCGTTAATCACCAAATTTTTTGCTAAAATCATGTTGAGAAGGATGCTATCTAAGAATTACTCAAGAAAAATGGTAAATTTCTACACCTAAACACCATTTAATTCGAAATTTGATGTTCTTGAGTCATTTTTTCCCCAATTTGATTTTGATGCTTTTTAGTGTAATTAGACTTAAATTGTTTATGTATTATGCTTGTATAACCTAGATTGATGCTGTTTAACATGATTAGAAGCCTTAAACTTCAAATTTTGAGTAATCTAGGGTTTGTGTTCTTGAGGAATTTGGGGCTTTTTGATATAAACAGGTTATGGCCGATTTTTGTCATGAATTGTTGCTAAATTGAGTAGTGTAACATGTCTAGGTAGTTAAATGATCCAAACTTTGAGCCTAAACATGATTTTAAGAATTAAAGTGGACTTTTTCAAGTCTAAAATTCATGAACTTGATTTTTGAAAGATAATGCCATTTGAGACTTGTTTAATTGCTAGTAATGATTATTTTGACATGTTATTTGAGTTGAATGCTTATGAACTTGGCGAACATTTTCGTATATGCTTATTTGAAAAAGTGTAGATTTGATGAAAATATGAAAATGAGCTTAAGTTTGATATAAATTGATAATGTCATTGTAATTATTTTGATTGATGATTTTGCTGACACTAATGCATATTTGGATGCACAAAAATTGTGTTTGATGTGTTTTGCAGAATGAAAGGGGTGAATCTTCATCCCAAGCCCGCAATGCTCCTGCTGAGAATTTGGAACAACAGGAGGTGGATAACTACTACAAGCAGGATGTACCTCATCCAGTCATGACTTTTTCCGATATGCACTTGGAAGAGTTGCACCCGAACCTGAGATTTGACAGACTTTGGATAGATTATCCAAAATATCAACGGGGTTTGCATACTCTTCATTCTAAGATTGTTGAGGTACCGAGGGTCATAGAATGGGGACCCTTAGAAGCTGTAGAATTGGCCAGACCAATTAGGGAATTACTTGTACAGAGGGTAAAACAACGCATTTTCAAAGACTGGCATTAAGTTCAGCAAAAGCAACTAATTTTGACGACAAGATGCAAAATATATGTGAAATAACAACAAGACGGAATGAACAAATGATGTGCACCATTTATCATTCAGCAAACAAACGCCAATATATTTGGAAACTTTGGTAAAATTTAATCATTTTCACACAAATCACCCTCAATAATTTAAATTGTTACTGATTTCTTGCAAATGAGGGCATTGCAAGTTCTTAAGTGTGGGAAGGGGTTAAATTCTTTCGGATTTTAAAATTTTTATATTAAACACTTGGTTACCATTAAAAATACTAGTAAAGCAGTAGTTGTATTAGAATCTAGTGCTCTCTGATAAAAAAGAACAGCCCTAGTCTTATATACTGACTACCCAATTCTAGTAAAATTTTTCAAAATTTTCAATTAAATGAATTCAAAATCATGTTTATACATATTTATGAACGATAAAACTAGGTTTTAACACCGAAATTATTGTTACCTCGGAAAGGACATAAATTAAGAAACAAACTAAAATGTTAAAATTCATTTAAAATGGAATAGAGGACGATAAAAAGGAAAATAAAAGCCAAGTGTGGGAAAATTTACCAAGTTATTTTAAACATATGTCACATATATCTGTAACAAATAACTGAAAATACTTTTGCTTTAGACTAAACTAAACTGTTTTACCAGATGAAAGAAAAGAAGAGATGGATCTACACGATGAATCAATTCCATCATTAAAAGGAAGTAAAGTCTTCAGAAAAAGACACGCGCTTCTTGATTTAGGTCATGAAGTTGTCGTCCAGACCAGCTGTAGGTTGACGAAAAATCTAGAAAAGTCATCACTAAAATCAGCAGGAAATCCACGGACCTCAGCATTAAACAGGGTCGCCAAGTGGTCAGATTTATCCTAACCATGAGAAGGATTTATCTCGTACAATGGGGGGGCACCATGCAAATTAGCTGGATAAGACTAATAAATCAGATCCCCAGAAAGGATAATCTCCTTAAAGATTAAAAATCAGCTTTTAAGACTGATATTACTCAATCCTAGAGATTGACCTTAAAGATTGAGAATTCAAACTCATGGAATTCAATGATATCTAAACTCGAGCTTAAACGAGAAAATATTTTGATCAAAATTACAAACCGATTTGTTTTCTGAAAACCCTATTTTTAATGCGTTCATTACCATTGAACGTAAAATCCTAGGAATTCATCTGGAATTCATTAGGTCACCTGAACTAAATCGGGTGTCAACCGTAAGAACGGTGGTTGCATAGTGGTCAAAGACAGGACCTTGTGCCAGACCGAAAAATTATAAGGGTGAGCTTTACTATTGCTCCTACCAAGGATAGTAATTGCGTCCGACACGTTATAGACCATAATTAAAAGCATGTCAGGGGACATTGCCTTAACAGTTGCTTGTTCAACGCTTTCCTTTACAACC
Organism: Rutidosis leptorrhynchoides; assembly: GCF_046630445.1. Classification (NCBI taxonomy): domain Eukaryota; kingdom Viridiplantae; phylum Streptophyta; class Magnoliopsida; order Asterales; family Asteraceae; genus Rutidosis; species Rutidosis leptorrhynchoides. The sequence continues at coordinate 380,028,923 of NC_092336.1, read as the reverse complement.
GGACGGTAGTTTGCCGAAAGGTAATATACGGGACAAGTAAACTGGACGTGTTGCTTTCCAAATACAAGGTTAGCAAGTGGGTGACACAAAACCGCAAGTTTTGAGCTAAAATTTTCAAATCTGAAACCCACCAAACCCACAAAAATATTTTGCAAACACCGGTAAAGGGTTATTCCGGAAAACTTATCTAGGGTAAAAACTAGATTTCAAAAGATCAAATGTTTTCATAAAGATCCAATTTCCTTAATGGATCTAAATTTTTATAGTCATGTGGGACTGTAAACCATATCGTTACTACCATTGTTTATACCGCCGTATAGAAATCACTGATGTACAAAGTGTGAAGAAGAAAGAAGTGATTCTAGTATTTCAAGACGATATTGCTTGAGGACAAGCAACGCTCAAGTGTGGGAATATTTGATAATGCTAAAAACGAACATATATTTCATAGCATTATTCCTCAAGAAAGACAAGCTTTTAGTTGCAATTGTTCTATTTACAAGTGATATTCGTTTAAATAATAAAAGGTGAAGACAAAAGACAGATTCGACGAATTGAAGACGCAAACGACCAAAAAGCTCAAAAGTACAAAAGACAATCAAAGAGGTTCCAATTATTGATAAGAAACGTCTCGAAATTACAAGAGTACAAGATTCAAAACGCAAAATACAAAATATAAAATTGTATGCAAGGACGTTCGAAAATCCGGAACCGGGACCAGAGTCAACTCTTAACGCTCGACGCAACGGACTAAAAATTACAAGTTAACTATGCATATAAATATAATATAATATATAATTAATTATATTAATTATATATATATTATATATATATATTATAAAACCGTCGGCAGAGAAACTCCAAGGGTGTGAGCTGTAAATACATTCTCCGCGACTCGCGGAGTTTGAAGAGCATTTTGCCGCGAGTCGCGGAGCCCCAAATTTCAACTCTGGCTATAAAGCAAACCGAATTCTGATCATTTTTCATATTCTATTTCTCTCATCTCTCTATCTATACGATATATATATATATATATATATATATATATATATATAATTTATATTTTAATTTTAATTTTAATTATAATTCTAATAATAAGGGTATGTTAGCGAATGTTGTAAGGGTGTAAGTCGAAATTCTGTCCGTGTAACGCTACGCTATTTTTAATCATTGTAAGTTATGTTCAACCTTTTTATATTAATGTCTCGTAGCTAAGTTATTATTATGCTTATTTAAAACGAAGTAATCATGATGTTGGGCTAATTACTAAAATTGGGTAATTGGGCTTTGTACCATAATTGGAGTTTGGACAAAAGAACGACACTTGTGAAAATTAGACTATGGGCTATTAATGGGCTTTATATTTGTTTAACTAAATGAAAGTTTGTTAATGTTAATATAAAGATTTACAATTGGGCGTCCCTATAAATTACCATATACACTCAATCGGACACGATGGGCGGGGTATTTATATGTACGAATAATCGTTCATTTAACCGGACACGGGAATGGATTAATAGCCACTAGAATAATTAAAACAGGGGTGAAATTACATTCAAGGGTAATTGGTGTAATTGTTAACAAAGTAGTAAAACCTTGGTTTACACGCAGTCGATAACCTGGTGTATTCATTAAACAAAGTATTAAAACCTTGTTACAATTCGAATCCCCAATTAGTTGGAATATTTAACTTCGGGTATAAGAATAATTTGATGAGGACACTCGCACTTTATATTTATGACTGATGGACTGTTATGGACAAAAACCAGACGGACATATTAAATAATCCAGGACAAAGGACAATTAACCCATGGGCATAAAACTAAAATCAACACGTCAAACATCATGATTACGGAAGTTTAAATAAGCATAATTCTTTTATTTCATATTTAATTTCCTTTATTTTATATTTAATTGCACTTCTAATTATCGCACTTTTATTTATTGTTATTTTATCGCACTTTTATTATTCGCAATTTCATTATCGTTATTTACTTTACGCTTTAATTTAAGTCTTGTATTTATTTTATATTTTACATTAGGTTTTAACTGCGACTAAAGTCTTAAAATCGACAAACCGGTCATTAAACGGTAAAAACCCCCCTTTATAATAATAATATTACTTATATATATATATTTGTATTTTTAATAAAAGTAAACTAATATAGCGTTGAGCTTTGTTTAAAGATTTCCCTGTGGAACGAACCGGACTTACTAAAAACTACACTACTGTACGATTAGGTACACTGCCTATAAGTGTTGTAGCAAGGTTTAAGTATATCCATTCTATAAATAAATAAATATCTTGTGTAAAATTGTATCGTATTTAATAGTGTTTTCTGCTAAAATTAATAACTATTTTATATACACCTCGCATAACATCAGGGATGTGTATTGAAATATGAAATCTTGTGGTCTATTGTTACGATTTGATATATATAGATTAAACCTATAACTCACCAACATTTTTATTGATGTTTAAAGCATGTTTATTCTCAGGTGAATACTAAGAGCTTCCGCTGTTGCATACTAAAATAAGGACAAGATTTGGAGTCCATGTTTGTATGATATTGTCTAAAAACTGCATTCAAGAAATTGATTTCGATGTAACATATTTGTATTGTAAACCATTATGTAATGGTCGTCTGTAAATAGGATATTTTAGATTTTCATTATTTGATAATCTACGTAAAGCTTTTTAAACCTTTATTTATGAAATAAAGGTTATGGTTTGTTTTAAAAATGAATGCAGTCTTTGAAAAAACGTCTCATATAGAGGTCAAAACCTCGCAACGAAATCAATTAATATGGAACGTTTTTAATCAATAAGAACGGGACATTTCAATTCGTCCTAGTAGGCGCATGCGCATGAACTCTATGCGGTATGCGGTAGTGTATCACGTACTTTGGTCTCAGTATGGCGGTTGTTTCCCAAGATCGATAATATATTTTCCATAATTAAACCCGGGATCTGGGGGAGTTTGTTATGGAAAGGATTATCACGATCTTGGATGATTCTAGAATTAGGGTTTGCCTATATATACTAACCCTAGTTGTCATTCTACCATATATCACGTTACGTAATCATCTCATACTACACATCTTACGTAGCATAAATATCTCTCATCTTCTAGGGTTAACAGGTTAGTTCTCCTACGACTGTTGCCTACAACCTTACTTAGGGCTTTCCGATCGACAGCCGTCATCTAAGGTGGACTTAATCACTTAGCCACCCCGCCGACATCATCATGTCGGCCAGGGTTATTCACGGTAGCCGGACCGGAGAGCTAAGTTCTAAGATCCTTAAACCTCTTTAAACGTATTGAGCATGCATATTGACCTCTTGGAAAATATAGGCATGATCAAGTGGTGCTTTCATTGAGAGCTGAACTAATTCAAGACATATTTAATTGTTTTTTCTTTTAATGTTTTGAATTGTAAGGCTCATTATTCACAAAAATTTTTGATTTTTTTTCTTTAATAGAATAATGACTTCCGGGGAATCATCGAAACGTACTCAAACGGATAACCAGAACACGCCGTCTGTTAATCAGTAGACGCAAGCTATGACTTTGGGGGCAACTTACACACCTTACCCTCCACCTACGGCCGACGAACCTTTTCAGAGGTATAAGCCGATATACCCGGACTGAATAACACCACCAAGGGAAAATTCACCGGTTACAACTACACGGCTAGACTTTTCCACAGTGGATCCAAGGGTTATCTCTGTAGGCGCTGGCGAAGAAACTGTAGGGCTGCATGTAGTATTTTACAGCCAGATGCCTATTTACAGTACTACGGTTTCAATCCCTCTGCAAACGCAGAGTGGTCAGCAAAATGCATCGCTTAAACCGTTGTAGCCTTGGCAGCCACCACGTCCAGTTTCATAGTTTCTAACCCCTGCGAATGCGCATGTGTTACTTAATAGTTAGAGATTCGGTGTCATTCCAGACGCAAACTCGCATTGGACACCGCTAACTGTAGAACAACAAAGCACTGCGCATACAGTAGGCCTTTTAGCAGCATACCCGCATGTCTCGCAGACGTCTGCTCCATAGGTGTCGGCTCCTTTTCATCAACCTGTATACTCTGCGCCGTCAGGGCTCCCATCTTTCCCAATACAGCAGCCTTGGCCATATGCGCAGACGCCAGGGTAATCTTGGAAAAAAATTCAGGGGCAGGCGAACCTTGCAATGCAGTTCATGTAGGTTGCACCTAATGATTATGTAATCTCTAATGTTTTAGAGATTATGTACTCTAGTTCTAACCGTAAATCATATGAGTTTAATATCATATTAACTCATTAAATCCATGATTACATCTGAAGAAAATATATATGTTAGTATATTTTCATAAAGATTGTAATTAAAAATTCTTTTGTACAAACTGTTAATCGTGAAAATATTTTAACGGGTAGGTAATACCCGAGAAATATTTAGATTTCACATTAATAAGTTACACTGTACACTCTTCAGTTCTGATTCAGCATTCATTAATAATACTGCTCAAATCCGCACATATGCGTATCCGTTCACCAAAGAACAACTATTTTCATTCAAATTCAATTTCATCTTAGGATTTTGACCGATCAGAATCCAAGTTAAGATTTGACAAGTGGCATAATGAAGAAAATATTGGACTAAATAAAAAAGATTAGAAAAAAATTAATTAATTAAACCTATACTAATCAAATCCTAGCTAACTGTTCATATACCCGATATGACTAATTCCTTATTACATTTTATTTATTGTCATTTTAATTATCGCAATTTATTTATTGCAATTTTAATACTCGCAGTTTTATTTATCGCCATTTAAATACTGTTATTTATTTTACACACTTTAAATATCGTCATTTAAATACTGTCATAATATACTTGTCTTGGTTAATCCTGAAACAATATAATATAACCTTGATTAACTAGATTATATATTGAACTATTGGACTATTGGACTACTAACATTGAACTACTAACCTTGGACAATTAAAAAGTATTAAAGGAGTAGGAAATATTAATTATAACACATTTTATTTAAAATATCATTAATAAGTTACATCTTCTACAGTTAAACATTTCTTCAAGTTTGTCACTTGATTTCATCTTAAACAATCATATATATCTTGACGATTACAACCTGCGTTCAAACCCTTCGAAATTCTTGAAAACACCTCGGATTGATAACCAATGATTCAGATAAGTTAATATAGAGAATGCTGATGAAGCAGCAAAAGCTATAGATGGTCTTCTTGGCCAGAAGCTTAATAATAAAGAATAGTGTGTTGGAAAAACTCAGAAAAGAAACTGAAGAACGGATTTAGCAAACCCTAAAGGAGTCTATGGAAAAATCACAAAGACTAAACCTGTACTTAACGAATCCAGATGATTCAGTATCTGCTGAAACCTTTAAACGAATATCTTGCTCCTACTTATTCTAAATCCTTGCAGACAAATTTCTTCATCATCTTCTGATCTGAAATATTTTAAATTCTAAGATATCATCGTATCTTTCGTTATAAATATCTTCGATATTTCTGAAGATATCTTCATAAATATCTTTTTCCGAAATTATCTATCTCCTCGTGCTTTCTATGTTACATCATAAAAGAAACTGTTTTAGTTTCTATCATTCTATAAAATTTGAGTTTAAATTATGAATGATTTATGGAGAAGTGTTGGGAGTTGAAGCATGAGTTAGTATAATATAATGACGCCCGGCCAACGTGATTATATTACAGTAAGTCATGCTGAATTTCTAATAGAACGTGATGATGGTTCACAGACCTTACCCTCATCATGTACCATGTTACATAACTCTTTCATTATACTTAACCTCTAAATATATCAAGAAAATATTTCTTGATTGTTCTATCTTTCCCAAATCTTCTGGTAATTTAACATGTCAGATCGTGCTATTACAAATTCTTTCTTAGAACATTAGTCATGTTCATTCGAAATTCAAAGGTCGAATCTACAAATCCGAGAAGTCTAAATCGCTTTACTTAAAGTCAGGAAGAAAAACAAAAGCATGGAACTTCGAAATAAAAGGGAAACTATAAAGCCCGATAACAGCACAGAAATTACAAACCATGTATATCAATGCGTATAGCAATATAAAGACATGGGAGAATTAAAAACACTATAAGCCCAAGGTAATCATAGAAGTAAACAGATTCCTCCGGTGGGAGTTGGAATAGAAGGATGATTGTTACGATAGTCAAAATGAGGTCAAGAATCAGAACTGGATTGAGCATTTCCACAAATCTTTGGAAAAAGAATTGAGGAAGAAAGTAGAGGAGTGGTGAAAATAATGGAACGAAAGAGGTTAATTTACAGGGAAATGTCAGACATAGCAATCGAGGCGGATTACCACAATTAATTAAAGAGGATCCTAATTTTCTTACTTACCGAAAAATTAAATCTTATACAGATTTCGAAGATTTTCTTTAAATCCCTTGAATTTCTAAAATCCACCGTGACTACGTCAAAAGTTAAATCTCTATCTCAATTTTTTGCGACAACTTCACTCGTACGCTTCATATAATCAAATCGTTTTGTCCATATTACTCAATGCTGATAAAACTCTATTTATCAACTTATATTCGTTATGAAAACATTTTTATTGTTAGCCATGACAACCTCAATCAAATTTTGGGACGAAATTTCTTTAACGGGTAGGTACTGTCACGACCCGAAAAATTTCGACTAATTTTGAACCAAACTCACGATACAATTTCATAATTCTGACATGTTAAGCAAAGTCTGGTAGGTTGAGTCTCAAAAATTTTGAACTGTTTCCATTACCCTTCGACTGTTCTCGACGATTCACGAACAACTATTTGTAAATAGATACATATATATCTAAAAATATAAAAATATATATTAATTCGAAATATAATTTGAAATATTTTATTATTTAGTTATTAGAATTAATTTTGTAAAATAAAATAATATAAGATATAATAAAATTTATTATTAAAATGAATCTATATATATATATATATATAAAAGTTTATTAAATATATTTATTAATTACTTGTAATACTCGTTGGAAGTTTCGATTATTATTTAGACAAGTTTAATACGAACTTATATGATTTTAAAATAAACAGTGATCTGAAAACGAGTGATACAAATTATAGACTTATTAGAAATGTATTTAGGATATAATTTTTAAATTTTAGAACTTTTTTTATTTTACCTGGGATCGAGCGCGGACAGTGATTTATTTTTTTATTTAATAATTTTAAACAATTAATGACCGTTTTTATAAAATAATGGTTAGATTAAATATTTATTTTAAGATTTTTAGGAAGACCTTTATCCGCCACTGATGATCAACGGAGCACGAATTTCAATCCGTGAATGGAATAGTAGACGGCGGCTAACAATTCACACGTTTATATTTTAAACTATATTATATTTAAAACCCTGTGCATAATTGATTGAATCCATTCGTAAATTGATCATTTGATTGAGAAGATTACTATTTGAACACTGTCCGCTTTTGCTCTTTTCAAACCACTTACGGACTCCATAGAAAGTATGATTATATATATATATATATATATTATTAATTTTACCTATATCTAATATTCTATATATATATATATATATATATATATATATATATATATATATATATATATATATATATATATATATATATATATATATATATATATATATATATATATATATATACACAATGAGTAAACTGAATCATTCTCTTTTCCTTCTTGCAATTGTCGATCAAAAACAAACATGACGGGACTCGGCTACAGTACACACCAAACTAACATATTCTCCTCTTCTTTCCTTTGGTTAATGGACAAACACAAATTACAAAACGATCACTATTAATCTATTGAATTCTTATTATCATGTTTATTACTTTATGATATATGTATCTATATCTATATTTATATGTATATCCACATGCTTAGGCATAATACAAACCTTCACGACACCCATATCACCATTTTAATTCTTCTTCGGTCGATGAAATCCTCACCACTTCATCACCATTCAGGAACCATCGACCATCATAAACCACTACAACATTGAATGAACACCACCTTCAGTTTTTGTAAATCGAGAACCAAAGATCACCACCACCCTCGACTATAACCTACAAAACCACCTCTGTTACCTCCGTCACTACCCTAATCACCCATAAAACACCGACAACCATCACCATAGTAAACTGTTACTTTGATCGAAACCCAACAAGAAACTGCCACCACCTCTAATCTTAAAACTCACCACCATCATGAATACACCACTTGATTCCTCCTGCAACCATCACCGTCCACCATCAAGATCCTCCATCTCTTTCACTCTCTATTCACGATCAACGAACCACCATAAACCCATTAAAATACCGACTGCTACAGCAGCTATTTCCTTCTTTCTGTTCTCGTCGACTACTAGCTGCTATGTATGTTTTCCTGTCTTGATTATTTCTATTTGATTACGGTTTATAGAACACCCACTCAATAGCGAAAATGATGATGTTATGCTATTAAAAAGATGAGTGAGTGATATTATTTCTTTTTATTCCTAGTTGAAACCAAACCCCACCAAATGTTAAGATAGGTGGGACAATTTACATGTTGTTGGTCGGTGATATGGAGTAATGAGTGAGCTGGACGAATTTTTTTTTTGTATATTTGATTTAGCTGGAAGGATCTAAACAAACTGCCATTTGAAAATTTGGGCCGTAATTCTAATAGTAGTAATCATTGGGCCGTAATACTAATTTGTGAATTGGGTTGAGAAATTTCTTGGATGGTTGGGCCATAATGATCCAATTTTTTTGGGCCACGATGATTCAGTTGGGCCGAAGGGATTAGATGATGATGAAGTAGATTAGCTATGACCGAATGATGCTAAGGATGTTGGTTGATCGAGCACACCACATGGTTGATTTTTAAGGGTGTTTATTAAGACAACAAGTATTACAAGTTAAAAGAATTAAATGAGGGATTAATTGAAAAACAGTCAATCAGTTGAATGGTTTGGTTCGTGGTTGTTAAGCGAGAGGTCATGGGTTAGAGCCCGGCAGAGGCGTTTAATTTTTTTTAAGGCTTATTACATAAAGGTAGCCTTTCTATTATTATTATTATTATTATTATTATTATTATTATTATTATTATTATTATTATTATTATTATTATTATTATTATTATTATTATTATTATTATTATTATTATTATTATTATTATTATTATTATTATTATTATTATTATTATTATTATTATTATTATGATTATGATTATTATTATTATTATTATTATTATTATTATTATTATTATTATTATTATTATTATTATTATTATTATTATTATTATTATTGTTATTATTATTATTATTATTACAAAATTACAAAATGATATAACTTTTTATTCATTATTATTATTAATATTATCTTATCAAATAAATAGTTATATAAAAGAATATATATATATATATATATATATATATATATATATATATATATATATATATATATATAACAATTAAAATAATATATTTACTAAAATTAATATATAACTTGTTCGATTATGATTATATGTTTTAATATATATAAATGATATAGGTTCATGAATCCGAGGCCAACCCTGCATTGTTCAGTATCTTCGTATGCATATTTTTACTACAAAATATCGTAATGTAAGTTTGATTTGCTCACTTTTTAAATGCCTTTGCAATATATATATTTTTGGGACTGAGAATACGTGTGCTGCTTTTATAAATGTTTGACGATATAGACAAAAGTATTTAAAACTACATTCTACGATTGGATTATTATATCGGATATCGCCCTTTTAGCTTGGTAGCCTAAGAATTAGGGAACTGGCCCCTAATTGACGCGAATCCTAAAGATAGATCTATGGGCACTAACAAGCCCCAATCAGAGAATTTGAACTGCTTTAGTACTTCGATTTTATTGATACTGACGAGAGGATTCTGTTTTGGGGATATTCTTGATGCATTTTGTTAATGTCGGTTACCAGGTGTTCAATTCGTATGAATGGATTTTCAGCAGTGAGTAGACCTGCACCTTATTTATGAATTTGAAATCTTGTGGTCTATTAAAATTATTGAAATGATTATTATGATAAACCTATGAATTCACCAACCTTTTGGTTGACACTTTTAAACATGTTTATTCTCAGGTACGAAAGAAATCTTTCGCTGTGCATTTGCACATTTTAAAGATATTACTTGGAGTCGATCATCGCAATGGGACCAAATGTTGAAGACTTCGTCCAGGTGGATTAGGACGGGTCGCTTCATGTGGTATTAGAGAGGTAGTCTGAGCGAACCAGGTCTTGAATTAGTGTGTCTACCTGATAGTTGTTAGGATGCATTAGCGAGTCTGGACTTCGACCTTAGCTGCATATTATAAGTTTTTTTTTATCATTCCTAGTGTAAAATAACCTGCTTAACATTCCTAAGTCTAGACATGTCTTGCTGCATTTATTGCATAGATAGTGTATAGATAGATTCATATCTTAGCATATCTGTTACTATAAACTTTTTCTGACAGCTTCCGATGATTCCACCGTAATCTATGGGATTTTGGTATTATATATTCATATGTAAATTATGTATTGAAGAATACCAATCTAAGTCCTATAATCTATCTCCTATCGAAAATCATTTCCCTGATTATATAAGAAGGATCCTGCAACCAGTTTGAGTTTCTCAGATTTCGATAACTATTCCGATATGGATTTCCACTCGAGCTCCGAAAGCAGTGTAACCGAAATGGATCAACCAATTAGTCATCTTCAATTCTGGATGAATTGGGGATGAGTTCGTAGTCAACTTAATCAATGGAGACGAAAGGAAGGCGATCCTTTCTACCAACCGAATTCACCTCTTGGCAAAGAACAAGAAGTACTTACCGACGAACCCGTTCGAAACACCGTTTTCACCCTCATTTTCCGAATATCTCGCCATGATTATATAATATCTCAGATTCTAAACCTTATTCATCCGCTTGTTCAAACCGCCAATCATCCAGGAGTAATAGAAAAAGTCAACGAGCTTTGCGTTCGAGTAGTGTCTTTGGAGAATATGGTGCAAAACTTACAAGCACCAGCAGCATCATCGACACCAACAGTACCACCAGCATCGGCACCAGTACCACCAATAAGACAAGCCTCAACATCACAAGCCTCAACATCATACGCCTCAATATCACCATCTGTACTTCGAGTATGATCTTCGTTCTACATATCGTTCTACATCGATTATCTTCGTTCTACGTATCGTTCTACCTCATTTATCTTCATTCCACATGGCGATTATGTAATCTCTAATGTTTTATAGATTATGTACTCTAGTTCTAACCGTAAATCATATGAGTTTAATATCATATTAACTCATTAAATCCATGATTACATCTGAAGAAAATATATATGTAAGTATATTTTCATAAAGATTGTAATTAAAAATTCTTTTGTACAAACTGTTAATCGTGAAAATATTTTAACGGGTAGGTAATACCCGAGAAATATTTAGATTTCACATTAATAAGTTACACTGTACACTCTTCAGTTCTGATTCAGCAGTCATTAACAATACTGCTCAAATCCGCACATATACATATCCGTTCACCAAAGAATAACTATTTTCATTCAAATTCAATTTCATATTCGGATTTTGACCAATCAGAATCCAAGTCAAGATTTGACAAGTGGCATAATGAAGAAAATAATGGACTAAATAAAAAAGATTAGAAACAAATTAATTAATTAAACCTATACTAACCAAATCCTAGCTAACTGTTCCTATACCCGATATGACTAATTCCTTATTACATTTTATTTATTGTCATTTTAATTATCACAATTTATTTATCGCAATTTTAATACTCGCAGTTTTATTTATCATCATTTAAATACTGTTATTTATTTTACACACTTTAAATATCGTCATTTAAATACTGACATAATATACTAGTCTTGATTAATCCCTAAACAATATAATATAACCTTGATTAACTAGATTGTATATTGAACTATTGGACTACTAAAATTGAACTACTAACCTTGGACAATTAAAAAGTATTAAAATAGTAGGAAATATTAATTATAACACATTTTGATTTAAAATATCATTAATAAGTTACATCATCTACAGTTAAACATTTCTTCAAGTTTGTCACTTGATTTCATCTTAAATAATCATATATATCTTGACGATTACAACCTGCATTCAAACCCTTCGAAATTCTTGAAAACACCTCGGATTGATAACCAATGATTTAGATAAGTTAATATAGAGAATGCTGATGAAGCAGCAAAAGCTATAGATGGTCTTCATGGCCAGAAACTTAATAATAAAGAATAGTATGTTGGAAAAGCTCAGAAAAGAAACTGAAGAATGGATTTAGAAAACCCTGAAGGAGTCTACGGACAAATCACAAATACTAAACCTGTACTTAACGAATCCAAATGATTCAATATCTACTAAAACCTTTAAACGAATATATTGCTCCTACTTATTCCAAATCCTTGCAGACAAATTTTTTCATCATCTTCTGATCTTAAATATTTTAAATTCTAAGATATCATCATATCTTTCGTTATAAATATCTTCGATATTTCTGAAGATATCTTCATAAATATCTTTGTCCGAAATTATCTATCTCCTCGTGCTATCTATGTTACATCATAAAAGAAATTGTTTTAGTTTCTATCCTTCTATAAAATTTGTGTTTAAATTATGAATGATTTATGGAGAAGTGTTGGGAGTTGAAGCATGAGTTAGTATAATATAATGACGTCCGGCTAACGTGATTATTGTAGTGACCCGAACTTTTCCATGTTTATATATATTAATTGAGATTGATATTTACATGATTAAATGTTTCCAACATGTTAAGCAATCAAACTTGTTAAGACTTGATTAATTGAAATATGTTTCATATAGACAATTGACCACCCAAGTTGACCGGCGATTCACGAACGTTAAAACTTGTAAAAACGACATGACGATATATATATGGATATACATATGGTTAACATGAGATTATGATAAGTAAGTATCTCCATAAGTATATTAACATTGAGTTATATACATATAAACAAGACTACTAACTTAAGGATTTCGAAACGAGACATATATGTAACGATTATCGTTGTAACGACATTTAAATGTATATATATCATATTAAGATATATTAATATATCATAATATCATGATAATATAATAATTTAACATCTCATTAGATATAATAAACAATGGGTTAACAACATTAATTGAGATCGTTAACTTAAAGGTTTCAAAACAACACTTACATGTAATGACTAACGATGACTTAACGACTCAGTTAAAATGTATATACATGTAGTGTATTTAGATGTATTAAAATATTTTTGGAAGACTTCAAGACATATATCAAAACACTCATACTTAACGAAAATGGTTATAGTTACTTTCCCATTCTTTTCTTTCATCAAGAATTCTAGTCGTATTCTTACCCGTATTATACACAGCTTCAAAACGTACTTACTATGGGTATATACCAATAGGAACTAGCATGGGATTCCACTCTTGATTTTGTCATGTATGATTAATCAATTTTAACTTCTACCATGAGCTAGTCAACTAACTAGAACTCCTTTTAACCCCACTCACCACTCACCAATTACCACTCATCATTCACTCCATTTTACTTCCAATTCTCTTTCTAATTCTCTCTCAACACACACACACACACACTATTATGAACGTATTTTTCCAGTAGTTAATCATCATCTTCATCAAAAATCACTTCAAGAATCAAGCTATAATCATCATAGGAAGAACACTTCAAGAACACTTCAAAAATCCCTTCAAGTTTACTAATTTACTTCCAAGCTTTCTAATCCATTCCAAGTAATCATCTAAGATCAAAAAACCTTTGTTATATAAAGTAGGTTATCTTTCTTATTCAAGGTAATATTCATATTCAAACTTTGATTCAATTTCTATAACTATAAACTATCTTAATTCGAGTAAAAATCTTACTTGAACTTGTTTTTGTGTCATGATCCTACTTCAAGAACTTTCAAGCCATCCAAGATCCTTTGAAGCTAGATCATTTCTTGTCACTTCCAGTAGGTTTACCTACTAAACTTGAGGTAGTAATGATGTTCATAACATCATTCGATTCATATATATAAAACTATCTTATTCGAAGGTTTAAACTCGTAATCACTAGAACATAGTTTAGTTAATTCTAAACTTGTTCGCAAACAAAAGTTAATCCTTCTAACTTGACTTTTAAAATTAACTAAACACATGTTCTATATCTATATGATATGCTAACTTAATGATTTAAAACCTGGAAACACGAAAAACACCGTAAAACCGGATTTACGCCGCCGTAGTAACACCGCGGGCTGTTTTGGGTTAGTTAATTAAAAACTATGATAAACTTTGATTTAAAAGTTGTTATTCTGAGAAAATGATTTTTATTATGAACATGAAACTATATCCAAAAATTATGGTTAAACTCAAAGTGGAAGTATGTTTTCGAAAATGGTCATCTAGACGTCATTCTTTCGACTGAAATGACTACCTTTACAAAAACGGCTTGTAACTTATTTTTCTGACAATAAACCTATACTTTTTCTGTTTAGATTCATAAAATAGAGTTCAATATGAAACCATAGCAATTTGATTCACTCAAAACGGATTTAAAATGAAGAAGTTATGGGTAAAACAAGATTGGATAATTTTTCTCATTTTAGCTACGTGAAAATTGGTAACAAATCTATTCCAACCATAACTTAATCAACTTGTATTGTATATTATGTAATCTTGAGATACCATAGACACGTATACAATGTTTCGACCTATCATGTCGACACATCTATATATATTTCGGAACAACCATAGACACTCTATATGTGAATGTTGGAGTTAGCTATACAGGGTTGAGGTTGATTCCAAAATATATATAGTTTGAGTTGTGATCAATACTGAGATACGTATACACTGGGTCGTGGATTGATTCAAGATAATATTTATCGATTTATTTATGTACATCTAACTGTGGACAACTAGTTGTAGGTTACTAACGAGGACAGCTGACTTAATAAACTTAAAACATCAAAATATATTAAAAGTGTTGTAAATATATTTTGAACATACTTTAATATATATGTATATATTGTTATAGGTTCGTGAATCAACAGTGGCCAAGTCTTACTTCTCGACGAAGTAAAAATCTGTGAAAGTGAGTTATAGTCCCACTTTTAAAATCTAATATTTTTGGGATGAGAATACATGCAGGTTTTATAAATGATTTACAAAATAGACACAAGTACGTGAAACTACATTCTATGGTTGAATTATCGAAATCGAATATGCCCCTTTTTATTAAGTCTGGTAATCTAAGAATTAGGGAACAGACACCCTAATTGACGCGAATCCAAAAGATAGATCTATTGGGCCTAACAAACCCCATCCAAAGTACCGGATACTTTAGGACTTCGAAATTTATATCATATCCGAAGGGTGTCCCGGAATGATGGGGATATTCTTATATATGCATCTTGTTAATGTCGGTTACCAGGTGTTCACCATATGAATGATTTTTATCTCTATGTATGGGATGTGTATTGAAATATGAAATCTTGTGGTCTATTATTATGATTTGATATATATAGGTTAAACCTATAACTCACCAACATTTTTATTGACGTTTTAAGCATATTTATTCTCAGGTGATTATTAAGAGCTTCCGCTGTCGCATACTTAAATAAGGACGAGATTTGGAGTCCATGCTTGTATGATATTGTATAAAAACTGCATTCAAGAAACTTATTTTGTTGTAACATATTTGTATTGTAAACCATTATGTAATGGTCGTGTGTAAACAGGATATTTTAGATTATCATTATTTGATAATCTACGTAAAGCTTTTTAAACCTTTATTGATAAAATAAAGGTTATGGTTTGTTTTAAAATGAATGCAGTCTTTGAAAAACGTCTCATATAGAGGTCAAAACCTTGCAACGATATCAATTAATATGGAACGTTTTTAATCAATAAGAACGGGACATTTCAGTTGGTATCAGAGCGTTGGTCTTAGAGAACCAGAATTTTGCATTAGTGTTTCTTATCGAGTTTGTTAGGATGCATTAGTGAGTCTGGACTTCGACCGTGTTTACTTGAAAAATGATTGCTTAACAAATTTTGTTGGAAACTATATATTTTTAACATGTGAATATTATGTGATATATTAATCTCTTAACGCGTTTGATATTATGTGATAGATGTCTACCTCTAGAACAAGTCCCATTGACTCACCTAATAATAATGAAGAGTCAAATGTAAATTGGAATGATTCGTGGACTGATTCACAAGTTTCCGAAGAGGAACCGGAAGAAGAGTCAGAACCAGAAGAAGAATTGGAACCGGAAGAAGAAATAGAACCGGTGGGGGAAATAATAAAATGGTTAAGTAAAAGAAAATCCTCAACCAACCGACCAAGGTTAATTATGGTCAATGGTGTTTCCGCTAAGGAAGCAAAATATTGGGAGGATTACCAATTCTCCTATGAATCGGATTCTGACGAGAATTTCGATGGTGTTATAGAAATTACCCCAACTGAATTTAAAAAGGCAAAAGAAAATAATAAGGGAAAGGGAATAAAAATAGAGAAATCTAATTCCAACCCCGATGAACTTTATATGTATCGTCAACCCCCGATGTCCTTAAGTTGTAACAATGACCCGGGAACCTCTAAACCACCAGGTTTTTCTAAACCAATGTGGAAAACGACGGCTCGTATTAGGGGAACATCATATATCCCTAGAAACTTGGCAAAACGAACCAAAACCGAAGAAGAAGAAACAAGTGAGTCGGAATAAGATAGTTGTATTCGTGTGGTGTAATATATGTAATATAGTGTGCTTATGCTTTATGATATATGTAAAAATTTCTTGTATTAATAAGTATTTTTTTTATGAATCTAACTCTTGTCTATTTTACAGTATAAAAACACAAAATGGATAGACAACCCAATATTTTAAGAGACCTACCCGGAGACATGATTGATGAGATCTTGTCTAGAGTCGGTCAGAATTCTTCGGCATAACTATTTAAGGCGAGATCAGTTTGTAAGACATTCGAAGAACGTTCCAAGAATGCCTTGGTTTATAAAAGGCTTTCGTTCGAAAGATGGGGGATATCACATTGGGAAATCCATAAGTTACGATGTGTTTACTTTGACGCATATATTGTGGGGAACCCAAATGCTATTTTACGCAATGGGTTAAGAAATTATTTTGAATCAATATATCCGAATATTGGACTTCGTGATTTAGAAAAAGCGGCTAACATGCAACATAAAGAAGCATGTTATGCTTACGGATTAGTAATGTTCGCTTCTCACCAAAGTGAGAACAAGAACATCGGCCTACAACTATTAAACAAAACGTTCCCACAAGTGACGGAGTCGGTAATTGGGGTAAGAAATGAGGTTTTTAGATTGTTACGGGACTGTTGGACATTACGTAACCCTCTTCCCTTTGACGACGTTACAACACGCTGTCTTATCAACGGCCATAACGGTTATGTTCCACAAGACCAAGGATGGGAAGTAGTCCTAGTAAAACCAGAATGCATGACTTGTTTCTGGACGTATGAATTACGTGTCTTTATTGCCTTTACTGAACGACTTGTGTACTAGCTAGAATTATCTTCACAACTATCTTGTATCAAAGTTATTGTGTGCTATATTTCATGCTTTATGTAAAATAAGCGGTATTGTAAGTTTGTAAAATATTGTATAAAAGTTTGAACGCGAAATATTATTATAATCAGTTTTTCATATAGAATTGTAGTAGTTGAATTGTATATTAGCTACTAAGTATGAACTTAACGGGTAGGTACTACCCGAATTTAAACTTATAAAACGCTAATATGAAGAAAAAGCTTTTATAAATGAGTTCATATTATGCTACGAAATACTATTAACTACTCTTAATATTCTGTATGATTAACTTGTTCCATTTGACTATTTTGAAGGAAATGGCACCGACTACTCGACACACCGTGAATATGAATGAAGAGGAATTCCGTACTTTTCTAGCTTCAAACATAGCCGCAGTACAGGCTGCGCTACATACCAACAATAACCTTGAATCTAGCAGTACAGGAAATCATGTAGGATGCACCTACAAAGAATTCACTGCCTGCAAACCTTTGGAATTTGATGGAACCGAAGGACCGATCGGATTGAAACGGTGGACCGAGAAGGTCAAATCGGTGTTTGCCATAAGTAAGTGTACTGAAGAGGACAAAGTAAAGTACGCTACGCATACCTTCACAGGTTCTGCATTAACATGGTGGAATACCTATCTAGAGCAAGTGGGACAAGACGATGCGTACGCACTACCGTGGTCAGCATTCAAGCACTTGATGAACGAGAAGTACCGTCCCAGAACCGAGGTCAATAAGCTCAAGATGGAACTTAGAGGGTTACGAACCCAAGGATTTGATATTACCACGTACGAAAGACGATTCACAGAATTGTGCCTATTGTGTCCGGGAGCATTCGAAGATGAGGAAGAGAAGATCGACGCGTTTGTGAAAGGATTACCGGAAAGAATCCAAGAAGATATAAGTTCACACGAGCCCGCCTCCATACAACAGGCATGTAGAATGGCTCACAAACTAGTGAACCAGATTAAAGAAAGAATTAAAGAACAGACTGCTGAAGAGGCCAATGTGAAGCAAGTCAAAAGAAAGTGGGAGGAAAACGGTGATAAGAATCACCAATACAACAACAACAGCAATTACAACAATAATCGCAACAATTATCCCAACAATCGCAACATCAATCGCAACTACAACAAACGGCCCAACAACAACAACAACAATAACAACAACAACAACAGCAACTACAACAATCATCCCAACAACAATAATAACCGCAACAACAACATCAATCAGAAGCAGCTATGCCAAAGGTGTGAAAAGTATCACTCGGGGTTCTGCACCAAATTTTGCAACAAGTGTAAAAGAAATGGTCATAGCGCAGCGAAGTGTGAGGTCTACGGACCAGGGGTTAATAGAACGAAAGGAACAAATGGTGTCGGAACGAGTAATGGCGGAGCAAGTAGTGTCGGAGCAAGTTATGCCAATGTAGTTTGTTATAAATGTGGAAAACCGGGCCACATTATTAGAAATTGCCCGAACCAGGAAAACACGAATGGACAAGGCCGCGGAAGAGTTTTCAATATTAATGCGGCAGAGGCACAGGAAAACCCGGAGCTTGTTACGGGTACGTTTCTTATTGACAATAAATCTACTTACGTTTTATTTGATTCGGGTGCGGATAGAAGCTATATGAGTAGAGATTTTTGTGCTAAATTAAGTTGTCCATTGACGCCTTTGGATAGTAAATTTTTACTCGAATTAGCAAATGGTAAATTAATTTCAGCAGATAATATATGTCGGAATCGAGAAATTAAACTGGTTAGCGAAACATTTAAGATTGACTTGATACCAGTAGAGTTAGGGAGTTTTGATGTGATAATCGGTATGGACTGGTTGAAAGAAGTGAAAGCAGAGATCGTTTGTTACAAAAATGCAATTCGCATTATACGAGAAAAAGGAAAACCCTTAATGGTGTACGGAGAAAAGGGCAACACGAAGCTACATCTTATTAGTAATTTGAAGGCACAAAAACTAATAAGAAAAGGTTGCTATGCTGTTCTAGCACACGTCGAGAAAGTACAAACTGAAGAAAAGAGCATCAATGATGTTCCCGTCGCAAAAGAATTTTTCGATGTATTTCCGAAAGAATTACCGGGATTACCCCCACATCGATCCATTGAATTTCAAATAGATATTGTACCAGGAGCTGCACCAATAGCTCGTGCTCCTTACAGACTCACACCCAGCGAGATGAAAGAACTGCAAAGCCAATTACAAGAACTTTTAGAGCGTGGTTTCATTCGACCAAGCACATCACCGTGGGGAGCTCCTGTTTTGTTTGTCAAGAAGAAAGATGGTACATTCAGGTTGTGTATCGACTACCGAGAGTTGAACAAACTTACCATCAAGAACCGCTACCCACTACCAAGAATCGACGACTTATTTGATCAACTACAAGGCTCGTCTGTTTATTCAAAGATTGACTTATGTTCCGGGTATCATCAAATGCGGGTGAAGGAAGATGATATTCCAAAGACTGCTTTCAAAACACGTTACGGTCATTACGAGTTTATGGTCATGCCATTTGGTTTAACTAATGTACCAGCTGTGTTCATGGACCTTATGAACCGAGTGTGTGGACCATACCTTGACAAGTTTGTCATTGTTTTCATTGATGACATACTTATTTACTTAAAGAATGACCAAGAACACGGTGAACATTTGAGAAAGGTGTTAGAAGTATTGAGGAAGGAAGAATTGTACGCTAAATTTTCAAAGTGTGTATTTTGGTTGGAAGAAGTTCAATTCCTCGGTCACATAGTGAACAAAAAAGGTATTAAGGTGGATCCGGCAAAGATAGAAACTGTTGAAAAGTGGGAAACCCCGAAAACTCCGAAACACATATGCGAGTTTTTAGGACTAGCTGGTTACTACAGAAGGTTCATCCAAGACTTTTCCAGAATAGCAAAACCCTTGACTGCATTAACGCATAAAGGGAAGAAATTTGAATGGAAGGATGAACAAGAGAAAGCATTTCAGTTATTGAAGAAAAAGCTAACTACGGCACCTATATTGTCATTGCCTGAAGGGAATGATGATTTTGTGATTTATTGTGACGCATCAAAGCAAGGTCTCGGTTGTGTATTAATGCAACGAATGAAGGTGATTGCTTATGCGTCTAGACAATTGAAGATTCACGAGCAAAATTATACGACGCATGATTTGGAATTAGGCGCGGTTGTTTTTGCATTAAATACTTGGAGACACTACTTATATGGGGTCAAAAGTATTATATATACCGACCACAAAAGTCTTCAACACATATTTAATCAGAAACAACTGAATATGAGGCAGCGTAGGTGGATTGAATTGTTGAATGATTATGACTTTGAGATTCGTTACCACCCGGGGAAGGCAAATGTGGTAGCCGATGCCTTGAGCAGGAAGGACAGAGAACCCATTCGAGTAAAATCTATGAATATTATGATTCATAATAACCTTACTACTTAAATAAAGGAGGCGCAACAAGGAGTTTTAAAAGAAGGAAATTTAAAGGATGAAATACCCAAAGGATCGGAGCAGCATCTTAATATTCGGGAAGACGGAACCCGGTATAGGGCTGAAAGGATTTGGGTACCAAAATTTAGAGATATGAGAGAAATGGTACTTAGAGAAGCTCATAAAACCAGATACTCAATACATCCTGGAACGGGGAAGATGTACAAGGATCTCAAGAAATATTTTTGGTGGCCGGGTATGAAAGCCGATGTTGCTAAATACATAGGAGAATGTTTGACGTGTTCTAAGGTCAAAGCTGAGCATCAGAAACCATCAGGTCTACTTCAACAACCCGAAATCCCAGAATGGAAATGGGAAAACATTTCCATGGATTTCATCACTAAATTGCCAAGGACTGCAAGTGGTTTTGATACTATTTGGGTAATAGTTGATTGTCTCACCAAATCGGCACACTTCCTGCCAATAAGATAAGATGACAAGATGGAGAAGTTAGCACGACTGTATTTGAAGGAAGTCATCTCCAGACATGGAATACCAATCTCTATTATCTCTGATAGGGATGGCAGATTTATTTCAAGATTCTGGCAGACATTACAGCAAGCATTAGGAACTCGTCTAGACATGAGTACTGCCTATCATCCACAAACTGATGGGCAGAGCGAAAGGACGATACAAATGCTTGAAGACATGCTACGAGCATGTGTTATTGATTTCGGAAATAGTTGGGATCGACATCTACCGTTAGCAAAATTTTCCTACAACAACAGCTACCATTCAAGCATTGAGATGGCGCCGTTTGAAGCACTTTATGGTAGGAAGTGCAGGTCTCCGATTTGTTGGAGTGAAGTGGGGGATAGACAGATTACGGGTCCGGAGATTATACAAGAAACTACCGAGAAGATCATCCAAATTCAACAACGGTTGAAAACCGCCCAAAGTCGACAAAAGAGCTACGCTGACATTAAAAGAAAAGATATAGAATTTGAAATTGGAGAGATGGTCATGCTTAAAGTTGCACCTTAGAAAGGCGTTGTTCGATTTGGTAAACGAGGGAAATTAACTCCAAGGTATATTGGACCATTCAAGATTATTGATCGTGTCGGACCAGTAGCTTACCGACTTGAGTTACCTCAACAACTCGCGGCTGTACATAACACTTTCCACGTCTTGAATTTGAAGAAATGTATTGCTAAAGAAGATCTCACTATTCCGTTAGATGAAATCCAAATCAACGAAAAACTCCAATTCATCGAAGAACCCGTCGAAATAATGGATCGTGAGGTTAAAAGACTTAAGCAAAATAAGATACCAATTGTTAAGGTTCGATGGAATGCTCGTAGAGGACCCGAGTTCACCTGGGAGCGTGAAGATCCGATGAAGAAGAAATACCCGCATCTATTTCCAGAAGATTCGACAACACCTTCAACAGCTTAAAATTTCGGGACGAAATTTATTTAACGGGTAGGTACTGTAGTGACCCGAACTTTTCCATGTTTATATATATTAATTGAGATTGATATTTACATGATTATATGTTTCCAACATGTTAAGCAATCAAACTTGTTAAGACTTGATTAATTGAAATATGTTTCATATAGACAATTGACCACCCAAGTTGACCGGCGATTCACGAACGTTAAAACTTGTAAAAATGACATGACGATATATATATGGATATACATATGGTTAACATGAGATTATGATAAGTAAGTATCTCCATAAGTATATTAACAATGAGTTATATACATATAAACAAGACTACTAACTTAAGGATTTCTAAACAAGACATATATGTAACGATTATCGTTGTAACGACATTTAAATGTATATATATCATATTAAGATATATTAATATATCATAATATCATGATAATATAATAATTTAACATCTCATTAGATATAATAAACAATGGGTTAACAACATTAATTGAGATCGTTAACTTAAAGGTTTCAAAACAACACTTACATGTAACGACTAACGATGACTTAACGACTCAGTTAAAATGTATATACATGTAGTGTATTTAGATGTATTAAAATATTTTTGGAAGACTTCAAGACATATATCAAAACACTCATACTTAACGAAAATGGTTACAGTTACTTTCCCATTCTTTTCTTTCATCAAGAATTCTAGTCGTATTCTTACCCGTATTATACACAGCTTCAAAACGTACTTACTATGGGTATATACCAATAGGAACTAGCATGGGATTCCAATCTTGATTATGTCATGTATGACTAATCAATTTTAACTTCTACCATGAGCTAGTCAACTAACTAGAACTCCTTTTAACCCCACTCACCACTCACCAATTACCACTCATCATTCACTCCATTTCACTTCCAATTCTCTTTCTAATTCTCTCTCAACACACACACACTATTATGAACGTATTTTTCCAGTATTTAATCATCATCTTCATCAAAAATCACTTCAAGAATTAAGCTATAATCATCATAGGAAGAACACTTCAAGAACACTTCAAAAATCCCTTCAAGTTTACCAATTTACTTCCAAGCTTTCTAATCCATTCCAAGTAATCATCTAAGATCAAGAAACCTTTGTTATATATAGTAGGTTATCTTTCTTATTCAAGGTAATATTCATATTCAAACTTGGTTAAATTTCTATAACTATAAACTATCTTAATTCGAGTAAAAATCTTACTTGAACTTGTTTTTGTGTCATGATCCTACTTCAAGAACTTTCAAGCCATCCAAGATCCTTTAAAGCTAGATCATTTCTTGTCACTTACAGTAGGTTTACCTACTAAACTTGAGGTAGTAATGATGTTCATAACATCATTCGATTCATATATATAAAACTATCTTATTCGAAGGTTTAAACTCGTAATCACTAGAACATAGTTTAGTTAATTCTAAACTTGTTCGCAAACAAAAGTTAATCCTTCTAACTTGACTTTTAAAATTAACTAAAAACATGTTCTATATCTATATGATATGCTAACTTAATGATTTAAAACCTGGAAACACGAAAAACACCGTAAAACCGGATTTACGCCGCCGTAGTAACACCGCGGGCTGTTTTGGGTTAGTTAATTAAAAACTATGATAAACTTTGATTTAAAAGTTGTTATTCTGAGAAAATGATTTTTATTATGAACATGAAACTATATCCAAAAATTATGGTTAAACTCAAAGTGGAAGTATGTTTTCGAAAATGGTCATCTAGACGTCATTCTTTCGACTGAAATGACTACCTTTACAAAAACGGCTTGTAACTTATTTTTCTGACAATAAACCTATACTTTTTCTGTTTAGATTCATAAAATAGAGTTCAATATGAAACCATAGCAATTTGATTCACTCAAAACGGATTTAAAATGAAGAAGTTATGGGTAAAACAAGATTGGATAATTTTTCTCATTTTAGCTACGTGAAAATTGGTAACAAATCTATTTAAACCATAACTTAATCAACTTGTATTGTATATTATGTAATCTTGAGATACCATAGACATGTATACAATGTTTCGACCTATCATGTCGACACATCTATATATATTTCGGAACAACCATAGACACTCTATATGTGAATGTTGGAGTTAGCTATACAGGGTTGAGGTTGATTCCAAAATATATATAGTTTGAGTTGTGATCAATACTGAGATACGTATACACTGGGTCGTGGATTGATTCAAGATAATATTTATCGATTTATTTCTGTACATCTAACTGTGGACAACTAGTTGTAGGTTACTAACGAGGACAGCTGACTTAATAAACTTAAAACATCAAAATATATTAAAAGTGTTGTAAATATATTTTGAACATACTTTAATATATATGTACATATTTGTTATAGGTTCGTGAATCAACAGTGGCCAAGTCTTACTTCCTGACGAAGTAAAAATCTGTGAAAATGAGTTATAGTCCCACTTTTAAAATCTAATATTTTTGGGATGAGAATACATGCAGGTTTTATAAATGATTTACAAAATAGACACAAGTACGTGAAACTACATTCTATGGTTGAATTATCGAAATCGAATATGCCCCTTTTTATTAAGTCTGGTAATCTAAGAATTAGGGAACAGACACCCTAATTGACGCGAATCCTAAAGATAGATCTATTGGGCCTAACAAACCCCATCCAAAGTACCGGATGCTTTAGTACTTCGAAATTTATATCATATCCGAAGGGTGTCCCGGAATGATGGGGATATTCTTATATATGCATCTTGTTAATGTCGGTTACCAGGTGTTCACCATATGAATGATTTTTATCTCTATGTATGGGATGTGTATTGAAATATGAAATCTTGTGGTCTATTATTATGATTTGATATATATAGGTTAAACCTATAACTCACCAACATTTTTGTTGACGTTTTAAGCATGTTTATTCTCAGGTGATTATTAAGAGCTTCCGCTGTCGCATACTTAAATAAGGACGAGATTTGGAGTCCATGCTTGTATGATATTGTATAAAAACTGCATTCAAGAAACTTATTTTGTTGTAACATATTTGTATTGTAAACCATTATGTAATGGTCGTGTGTAAACAGGATATTTTAGATTATCATTATTTGATAATCTACGTAAAGCTTTTTAAACCTTTATTGATGAAATAAAGGTTATGGTTTGTTTTAAAATGAATGCAGTCTTTGAAAAACGTCTCATATAGAGGTCAAAACCTCGCAATGAAATCAATTAATATGAAACGTTTTTAATCAATAAGAACGGGACATTTCAATTATATTACAGTAAGTCATGCTGAATTTCTAATTGAACGTCATAATGGTTCACAGATCTTACCCTCATCATGTACCATATTACATAACTCTTTCATTATACTTAACCTCTAAATATATCAAGAAAATATTTCTTCATAGTTCTATCTTTCCCGAATCTTCTGGTAATTTAACAAGTCAGATCGTGCTATTATAAATTCTTTCTTAGAACATTAGTCATGTTCATTCGAAATTCAAAGGTTGAATCTACAAATCCGAGACGTCTAAATCGCTTTACTTAAAGTCAGGAGGAAAAACAAAATCATAGAACTTCGAAATAAAAGGGAAAATATAAAGCCCGATAACAGCACAGAAATTACAAACCGTGTATATCAATGCGTATAGCAATATAAAGACACGGGAGAATTAAAAACACTATAACTCCAAGGTAATCATAGAAGTAAACATATTCCTCCGGTGGGAGTTGGAATAGAAGGATGATTGTTACAATAGTCAGAATGAGGTCAAGAATCAGAACTGGATTGAGCATTTCCACAAATCTTTGGAAAAAGAATTGAGGAAGAAAGTAGATGAGTGGTGAAAATAATGGAACGAAAGAGGTTAATTTATAGGGAAATGTCAAACAAAGCAATCAAGATGGATTACCGCAATTAATTAAAGAGGATCCTAATTTCCTTACTTACCGAAAAATCAAATCTTATACAGATTTCGAAGATTTTCTTTAAATCCCTTGAATTTCGGAAATCCACCGTGACTACGTCAAAAGTTAAATCTCTATCTCAATTTTTTGTGACAGCTTCACTCGTACGCTTCACATAATCAAATCGTTTTATCCATATTACTCAATGATGATAAAACTCTATTTATCAACTTATATTCGTCATGAAAATATTTTTATTGTTAGCCATGACAACCTCAATCAAATTTTAGGACGAAATTTCTTTAACGGGTAGGTACTATCACGACCCAAAAAATTTCGACTAATTTTGAACCAAACTCACGATACAATTTCATAATTCTGACATGTTAAGCAAAGTATGTTAGGTTGAGTCTCAAAAATTTTGAACTATTTCAATTACCCTTCGACTGTTCTTGACGATTCACGAACAACTATTTCTAAATAGATACATATATTTTAAAAATATAAAAATATATATTAATTCGAAATATAATTTGAAATATTATATTATTTAGTTATTAGAATTAATTTTGTAAAATAAAATAATATAAGATATAATAAAATTTATTATTAAAATGAATCTATATATAGATATAAAAGTTTATTCAATATATTTATTAACTACTTGTAATACTCGTTGGAAGTTTCGATTATTATTTAGACAATTTTAATACAAACTTTTATGATTTTAAAATAAACAGTGATCCGAAAACGAGTGATGCAAATTATAGACTTATTTGAAATGTATTTAGGATATAATTATTAAATTTTAGAACTTTTTATATTTTACCTAGGATCGAGCGCGGACAGTGATTTATTTTTTTATTTACTAATTTTAAACAATTAATGACCGTTTTTATAAAATAATGGTTAGAATAAATATTTATTTTAAGATTTTTAGGAAGACCTTTATCCGCCACTGATGATCAACGGAGGACGAATTTCAGTCCGTGAATGGAATAGTAGACGGCGGCTAACAATTCATACGTTTATATTTTAAACTATATTATATTTAAAACCCTGTGCATAATTGATTGAATCCATTCGTAAATTGATCACATGATTGAGAAGATTACTATTTGAACACTGTGCACTTTTGCTCTTTTCAAACCACTTACGGACTCCATACAAAGTATGATTATATATATATATTATTATTAATTTTACCTATATATATATATATATATATATATATATATATATATATATATATATATATATATATATATATATATATATATATACAACGAGTAAACTGAATCATTCTCTTTTCCTTCTTGCAATTGTCGATCAAAAACAAACATGACGGGACCCGGCTGCAGTACACATCAAACTAACATATTCTTCTCTTCTTTCCTTTGGTTAATGGACAAACAAAAATTACAAAACGATCACTATTAATCTGTTGAATTCTTATTATCATATTTATTACTTTATCATATATGTATCTATATCTATATTTATATGTATATCCACATGCTTAGACATAATACAAACCTTCACGACACCCATATCACCACTTTAATTCTGCTTCGGTTGATGAAACCCTCACCACTTCATCACCATTCAGGAACCATCGACCATCATAAACCACTACAACATTGAATGAACGCCACCTTCCGTTTCTGTAAACCAAGAACCAAAGATCACCACCACCCTCGACTATAACCTACAAAACCACCTCTGTTACCTCCATCACCACCCTAATCACCCATAAAACACCGACAACCATCACCATAGTAAACTGTTACTTTGATCAAAACCCAACAAGAAACCGCCACCACCTCTAATCTTAAAACTTACCACCATCATGATTACACCACTTGATTCCTCCTGCAACCATCACCATCCACCATCAAGATCCTCCATCTCTCTCTCTCTATTTATAGTCAACGAACCACCATAAACCCATTAAAATATCGACTGCTACAGCAGCTATTTCCTTCTTTCTGTTCTCATCGACTACTACAGCTGCTATGTTTGTTTTCCTATCTTGATTACTTCTACTTGATTATGGTTTATAGAACACCCTCTCAATGGTGAAAATGATGATGTTATGCTATTAAAAAGATGAGTGAGTGATATTATTTCTTTTTATTCCTAATTGAAACCAAACCCACCAAATGTTAAAATGGGTGGGACAATTTACAAGTTGTTGGTTGGTGATATGGAGTAATGAGTGAGCTGGATGATTTTTTTTTTATATATTTGATTTAGCTGGAAGGATCTAAACAAACTGCCATTTGAAAATTTGGGCCGTAATTCTAATAGTAGTAATCATTGGGCCGTAATACTAATTTGTGAGTTGGGCCATAATGATCCAATTTTTTTGGGCCACGATGATTCAGTTGGGCTGAAGGGATTAGATGATGATGAAGTAGATTAGCTATGACCAAATGATGCTAAGGATGTTGGTTGATCGAGCACACCTCACAGTTGATTTTTAAGGGTGTTTATTAAGACAACAAGTATTAAAAGTTAAAATAATTAAATGAGGGGTTAATTGAAAAACAGTTGATCAGTTAAATGGTTTAGTGGGTGGTTGTTAAGCGAGAGGTCGTGGGTTAGAGCCCGGCAGAGGCGTTTATTTTTTTAATGCTTATTACATAAATGTAGCCTTTCTATTATTATTATTATTATTATTATTATTATTATTATTATTATTATTATTATTATTATTATTATTATTATTATTATTATTACAAAATTAAAAAATGATATAACTTTTTATACATTATTATTATTATTATTATTATTATTATTATTATTATTAATATTATCTTATCAAATAAATACTAATATAAGAGTGTATATATATATATATATATATATATATATATATATATATATATATATATATATATATAACAATTAAAATAATATATTTACTAAAATTAATATATAACTTGTTCGATTATGATTATATGTTTTTATATATATAAATGATATAGGTTCGTGAATCCGAGGCCAACCCTGCATTGTTCAGTATCGTCGTATGCATATTTTTACTACAAAATATCGTATTGTGAGTTTCATTTGCTCCCTTTTTAAATGCTTTTGCAATATATATATTTTTGGGACTGAGAATACATGCGCTGCTTTTATAAATGTTTGACGAAATAGACACAAGTATTTAAAACTACATTCTACGATTGGATTATTATACCAGATATCGCCCTTTTAGCTTGGTAGCCTAAGAATTAGGGAAATGGCACCTAATTGACGCGAATCCTAAAGATAGATCTATGGCCACTAACAAGTCCCAGTCAGAGAATTTGAACTGCTTTAGTACTTCGATTTTATTGATACAGACGAGAGGATTCTGTTTTGGGGATATTCTAGATGCATTTTGTTAATGTCGGTTACCAGGTTTTCAATTCGTATGAATGGATTTTTAGCAGTGAGTAGACCTGTACCTTATTTATGAATTTGAAATCTTGCAGTCTATTAAAATTATTGAAATAATTATTATGATAAACCTATGAACTCACCAACCTTTTGGGTGACACTTTTAAGCATGTTTATTCTCAGATATGAAAGAAATCTTCCGCTGTGCATTTGCTCATTTTAAAGATATTACTTGGAGTCGATCATCGCAATGGGACCAAATATTGAAGACTTCATCCAGGTGGATTAGGACGGGTCGCTTCATGTGGTATCAGAGCGGTGGTCTTAGCGAATCAGGTCTTGCATTAGTGTGTCTAACTGATAGTTGTTAGGATGCATTAGCAAGTCTGGACTTCGACCTTAGCTGCATATTATAAGTTTTTTTTTATCATTCCTAATGTAAAATAACATACTTAACATTCCTAAGTCTAGACACATCTTACTGCATTTATTGCATAGATAGTGTATAGATAGATTCATATCTTAGCATATCTGTTACTATAAACTTTGTCTGACAGCTTCCGATGATTCCACCATAATCTATGGGATTTTAGTATTATATATTCATATGTAAATTATGTATTGAAGAATACCAATCTAAGTCCTATAATCTATCTCCTATCAAAAATCATTTCCCAGATTATACAAGATGGATCCTGCAACCAGTTCGAGTTCCTCAGATTCTGACAGCTATTCTGATATGGATTTCCACTCGAGCTCTGAAAGCAGTGTAACCGGAATGGATCAACCAATTAGTCATCTTCAATTCTGGATGAATTGGAGATGGGTTCGTAGTCGACTTAATCAATGGAGACGAAAGGAAGGTGATCCTTTCTACCAACCGAATTCACCTCTTGGCGAACCCGTTCAAAACACCGTTTTCACCCTCATTTTCTGAATACCTCGCCTTGATTATATAATATCTCAGATTCTAAACCTTATTCATCCGCTTGTTCAAAATGCCAATCATCCCGGAGTAATAGAAGAAGTCAACGAGCTTCGCTTTCAAGTAGTGGCTTTGGAGAATATGGTGCAAAACCTACAAGCACCAGCAGCATCACCGACATCAACAGTACCACCAGCATCGTCACCAGTGATGACATTGTTGCTGCTAACCCTTTGTTCGATATGTTTTGCTTCATTTTCCTCTTAGTTAGTCACTTCTTTTTATTTATTATTTATTGCTTTTTTTGTTTCTTTACAGATCTGCCTGTGTATTCCGAAGTTCCTCCTCCGAGCATTTGTTTCGATCTTATTGACAGTCTCATTCCTGATAACTGGGGAAACTCTTTTGTTGATGACATGAAGAGTTTCCATGATGCCTTTTCTGTTATCAATTTTCAGGCTGCTTCTATGGGTCATATTGCTTCCTCCCTTTTGCAGAAGCGCAATGCAGAGTTCGAGTCTTTGAGAGAGCATCATGTTTCCATGAGTAAGAGGGTTAAGAAGCTTGAGAAGGAGATACTGATAGCTCCTAGCTATGAAGAGGAATTGAAGGCTGCTCGTGATGAGATAACAGGTTTGCAGAAGAAGGTGAAGGTAGGCGAGGTTCAGAAGTTGGCCATTGCTGATGAGTTGAAAGACTACAAGAAGCGCTGTGAAGAGTTGAAGTCTGATTACTTCCAAGTTGTTTCTCAGGTTGTTCATCATGCTTGTCACCAATTACTAAAGAGTGCAGATTTTGGGCAACTTTTTGGTGATGTGGTGTTGGCCTCGAAAGTTCAGGCTAGGTGTGATTTGATAGAGGATTTGGCATCAAAAGGGGTTGTGCAGCTTGCTGACTTTGCTGATTATACGGATCAGGGAAAGGCAATAGTTGATTCAGCTTTTGATGAGCTCGAGCAAGCTGAATTTGATTATGTTAAGACTATCTCAGCCAAGGTGGATGCCAAACCTTGTGATCTTTTGAAGACGCGTGCTACTGTTGTTCCTGCAGTTCATGACGATGATGAAGAAACTCACTTGGAGGTTCCTGAAGCTATGAGAGAATCGGGAAAGGTTGATTCTCCTGTCAATTAGCTGTTATGTGTAATCGCTTAAGAACAATTATCATCTTTTGTGGTTTGGCTTAGGTGCCTGGGCTCTGTTGCCCCTTTTTATTTGAATAATGGTAATGTATGTTATAACTCTATTTCGTTTAATTTAGCATGCTTTTTATATGTGTTACCATGGATTTTATCCTGCTTAGGTGGGTAAAAACTCTCTACTTGCAGGATGGTGGTGCAGTGATCACTTTTAAGGAAAACTTGTTTCCTTACGTCCAGTATTCCGAAGCATATTTTTGCTTCGTTGCTCGGTATAGTGTGGATTATGACAGGGTTATTTATGTGCCGGCTGTCATTTTTCTCACATAATTCCTTATATGGAATTTAATTCTGTTAAGACATTAGTTTATCAAAAGTAGTTGTGAGAAATTCATTAAGTTCTGTGTAGCAAGTTTGTAGGCTTCAACTACCAATATTGCATCTTTCAACTACATGTTAAAAAGGAAAAAAGTACAAGACATCTAATGATAAAACTTTCGGAGGTTGGTTCCATTCCATGCCCTTGGTATAGGTTTTCCGGCTGTTGTTTCCCATTTGAAGTTCGTTTATACGAGGCCTCCCGAATCACAGCTGCCTCTCCTGTTTCCTCGAGTAGGTCTAAATTGACTCGAAGATTTTCTTCATTGTTTTCATTATTCGATGTTCTTTCTGTTAACACTTGTATCTCTGCGGGAAGGACAGCTTCTGTTCCGTATGAGAGGCTATAGGGTGTTTCTCCATTGCTTCGCTTCGGTGTTGTCCTGTGTGCCCATAGCACCAAGGGAAGCTCATCGAACCATCCCTTTCTGCATTTTCCTAAGCATTTCTCAATTCCTTTGATTATGTCTCGATTGGTTACTTCCACCTGTTCGTTACCTTGGGGATGATATACTGAGGTGAAGTTTTACTAAATTTCCAATTGCTTGCAGAATTTTGAGAAAATCCCTTCTGCGAACTGTTTCCCATTGTCCGAGACTATTTCTTGGGGAACTCTGAACCTGCATACGATATGCTCCTAAACAAACTTTTCTACTTGCTTACCAGTGATTGCTGTCAAGGGTTTTGCCTCAGCCCACTTGGTAAAGTAATCAATTGCTACTAGTAGGAATCTTGGACTTTCGGGGGTATCATTGATAGGTCCAACTATGTCTATTCCCCATTTCATGAATGGCCAAGCAGATGTAACAGAGACTAGTTCTTGCTTAGGTAGTCTCAGGACATTTGAGTGGATTTGACAAGATTCACAAGTTTGTAGTACCATCGTTGCATCATGATGCATCGTAGGCAAATAGTACCCTAGTCTCATGATTTTTACGACTACTGACCTTGGACCTGCTTGAAGACCACATATCCCTTCATGCATCTCTTGGATTATAACAGTTGCTTGCTTTGGCCCCACACATCGAAGCCATAGAGTGAGGAAGGATCTTCTGTATAGCGCTCCGTTCATCATTTTGTATGAGGGTGCCTGATAATGCTAAAAATGAACATATATTTCATAGCATTATCCCTCAAGAAAGACAAGCTTTTAGTTGTAATTGTTCTATTTACAAGTGATATTCGTTTAAATAATAAAAGGTGAAGACAAAAGACAGATTCGATGATTTGAAGATGCAAACGACCAAAAAGCTCAAAAGTACAAAATACAATCCAAGTGGTTCAATTTATTGATGAGAAACGTCTAAAAGTTACAAGAGTATGAGCCGCAAAATGCAAAGTACAAGATAATAAATTGTACGCAAGGACGTTCGAAAATCTGAAACCGGGACATGAACCAACTATCAACGTGCGACGCAACTGAGCTAAAATTACAAGTCAACTATGCACACGAATATAATATAATATATAAATAATTCTATAAATTATTTAATATATTATATTTATATTAAAAACCGTCGGCAAATAAGAAAACAAAAGAACATGAGATGGAAAAGCAGGCCATGCGATCGCATGGCCTGGAAGAGTTAAACCCATGCAATCTCATGACACCCAAAGTCTGGCCAAGTGCTATAAATTGGAACGTTTTCTGCCGAATTTAACACATCCTTTTTCTACTTCATACTCTCAATTTATATTTATATTTATATTTTAATTTTAATTTTAATTTTAAGTTAATAATAATAAGGTTATAGTGGCGAATGTTTTAAGTTTGTAAGTTGAAATTCTGTCCGTGTAACACTACGCGATTAATACTCATTGTAAGTTATGTTCAACCTTTTTAAATTAATGTCTCGTAGCTAAGTTATTATTATGCTTATTTAAATCGAAGTAATCATGATGTTGGACGGGGTAATTGGGCTTTGTACCATAATTGGGGTTTGAACAAAAGACCGACACTTGTGGAAATTGGACTATGGGCTATTAATGCACTTTATATTTGTTTAACTGAATGATAGTTCGTTAATTTAATATAGAGATTTACAATTTGATGTATGTATAAATAACCATATACACTCGATCAGACACGATGGGCGGGATATTTATAAGTACTAGTAATCGTTCATTTGACCGGACACGGGGATGGATTAATAGTCAATGGACTCATTAAAACAGGGGTGGATTACATACAAGGACACTTGGTGTAATTGATAATAAAGTATTAAAACCTTAGATTGCACACAGTCGATAACCTGGTGTAATCATTAAAAATGTATTAAAACCTTATTACAGTTTAAGTCCCCAATTAGTTGGAATATTTGACTTTGGGTATAAGGATAATTTGACGAGGACACTCGCACTTTATATTTATGACTGATGGACTGTTATGGACAAAAACTATATGGACATATTGAATAATCCAAGACAAAGGATAATTAACCCATGGTAATAAACTAAAATCAACACATCGAACATCATGATTACGGAAGTTTAAATAAGCATAATTCCTTTATTTTATATCTCATTGCACTTTTATTTATTGTCATTTTATTTATTGCACTTTTAATTATCGTACTTTTAAATTATCGCAATTTTATTTACCGTCATTTTATTTATCGCACTTTAATATTATCGCACTTTAATTATCGTCATTTACTTTACGCTTTAAATTAAGTTATATTTATTTTTAATATTTTACATTAGGTTTTAATTGCGACTTAAGACATAAAATCGAAAAATCGGTCATTAAACGGTAAAACCCCCTTTTTATAATAATAATAATAATACTTATATTTATATATATATATATTTATACAAATATAGTTTAAAAAAAATATAGCGTTAAACTTGGCTAGCTCCCTGCGGAACGAACCGGACTTACTAAAAACTACACTACTGTACGATTAGGTACACTGCCTATAGTGTTGTAGCAAGGTTTAGGTATATCCACTCTATAAATAAATAAATAACTTGTGTAAAATTGTATCGTATTTAATAGTATTTCGCAACAAAAATATAGTATATTTCGTACCCCTCTGCTTTAACATCAATTATTACTACTTATTATTATGATTATTATTTTTATTGTTATATTTAGTGTTTTAATTATTATTATAAGTATTATAATTATTATTATTATCATAAAATAAGTAGTATATCTATTATTATTATAGTTAGTATTATTATTAATTAATGATATTGTGATGATAACTATTAT
This sequence comes from Rutidosis leptorrhynchoides, assembly GCF_046630445.1. Taxonomy (NCBI): domain Eukaryota; kingdom Viridiplantae; phylum Streptophyta; class Magnoliopsida; order Asterales; family Asteraceae; genus Rutidosis; species Rutidosis leptorrhynchoides. Next base: position 379,993,327 of record NC_092336.1, on the reverse strand, counting down.
TATTACTAATGTTAATAACATAATCATTATTATTATTACTAACGTTAATAACATAATCATTATTATTATTACTAATGTAATTCATATTATTATCTTTATTATTACTAGTATTATCATTAAAAATTTATTAGTATTATCATAATTAATATTATTACTATTAGTATCATTATTATCATCATTATTTTATTATTAGAATTATATTATCATTATTAATAAAGTTATTATTATTATTATTTCTATCAAAAGAATCAGTATTATCAAAAGTATCCTTTTGAACAGATAAATATTTTGTATATAAAAATATACTTATTACCTATACTATAATCATATTAATATCTCATAAAACTATATATCAAACCTATTAACATTTTTATATATAAATATATACATATAACAAACTAATGATTTTAAATATAATACTAATCATATATATATATATATATATATATATATATATATATATATATATATATATATATATATATATAACTAAATGTATGGATACTAATTATTTTAAATATATTTACAAAATAAATACACATAATATAAAAATTAAGATATAATATAAATATATTTTTTAAATGGAATTTAGTATAAATTCTATATAACTACAAATATATAAATAATATATATATAAATGAAATTATGTGATAGTTCTATTATATGTATATTAATAAATATACAAATGATATAGGTTCGTGAATCCGAGGCCAACCCTGCATTGTTCAGTTTCGTCGTATGAATATTTTTACTACAAAATATTGGATTGTGAGTTTCATTTACTCCCTTTTTAAATGCTTTTGCAATATATATTTTTGGGACTGAGAATACATGCGCTGCTTTTATAACCGTTTTACGAAATAGACACAAGTAATCGAAACTACATTATATGGTTGAATGATCGAAGACGAATATGCCCCTTTTACTTGGTAACCTAAGAATTAGTAAACAAGTCTACTAATTGACGCGAATCCTAAAGATAGATCTATTGGGCCTAACGAACCCCATCCGTTGGAGCAGATGCTTTAGTACTTCGATGTTGTTTTTATCATGTCCGAAGGATTTCCTGGAATGATAGGGGATATTCATATATGCATCTTGTTAATGTCGGTTACCAGGTATTCAATCCATATGAATGATATTTTTGTCTCTATGCATGGGACGTTTATTTATGAGAACTGAAAATGAAAATCTTGTGGTCTATTAAAATGTTGAAATGATTATTTATGATAAACTAATGAACTCACCAACCTTTTGGTTGACACTTTAAAGCATGTTTATTCTCAGGTATGAAAGAAACCTTCCGCTGTACATTTGCTCATTTTAGAGATATTACTTGGAGTCATTCGTGGCATATTTCAAAAGACGTTGCATTCGAGTCGTTGAGTTCATCAAGAATATTATTAAGTCATTTATAGTTAGATATATTATGAAATGGTATGCATGCCGTCAATTTTTGATGTAAAGAAAGTTTCTTTTAAAAACGAATGCAATGTTTGTAAAATGTATCATATAGAGGTCAAATACCTCGCAATGAAATCAACTATTGTGAATCGTTTGTAATCGATATGGACTTCGTCCAGATGGATTAGGACGGGTCGCTTCAGTTGGTATCAGAGCGGTGGTCTTAGTGAACCAGGTCTTGCATTAGTGTGTCTAACTGATAGTTGTTTAGATGCATTAGTGAGTCTGGACTTCGACCGTGTCTGCATGTCAAAAGTTTTGCTTATCATTTCATTTCGAAAATTACCTGCTTATCATCCTTAGAAAATTACCTGCTTATCATTCTTAGTCTAGACACGTTTTACTCCATTGACTGCATGAATAGTGTATAGATAAAATTCATATCTTAGCGTATCTGATAATTCATATCTTAGCGCATCTGTTACTGTAGAGTTGCCTGACATATGCCGTAAATTCCTCCGTAATCTACGAAATCTTTAGTACTATATATATAGATATTCTATGTAGTTAGAATATCATCCAATATTCGAAAATCATTTCATATCGGAAAAAATCCTTATTCAGTCGTACGAAATGGAACTCGTCACTAGTTAAAGTCCCTCGGATTCCGATATGGAATTTCACTCGAGCTCCGAAAGCAGTGTCACCAGAATGAACCAACCAATCAGCCATCCCCAACTCATCTAATGAGTTCGTAGTCTACTTAATCAATGGAGACGCGAGAAGGCGATCCCTTCCACCAACCGAATTCACCTCTTGGCGATGAACCTGAAACACTTACCGGTGAACCTATCCGAAACACCATTTTCAGCCTCATTTCTAGAGTAGCTCGTCACGATTATATTCTATCCACAATTCTCGTTCCGACCGACAATCATCCTGGAATAATGGAAGAAGTCAACGAGCTTCGCGCTCGAATAATCAATGTGGATTATATGGTGCAAAACTTATCAGCTTCAGCAACATCAACAGTACCATCACCACCACCAACAGCAACATCCGCATCCCATATCTCAACATCACAATCTGTCCCATGAGCATCAACAACATACGCACCATAGATACCAAGGAGTACCAACAACAATGAACGATGAAGTATTGATCCATAACTTCATTGAAGAAATATTCTGCGAAGAATATGTGGTTCCTAATAGTTTTAGAGATTATTTATTCTAGCTCAAACTGAAAAGCAGATGAGATTAATATCATATTAACTCATTAAATTCATGATTACATCAGAAGAAAATATATATGCAAGTATATTTTCATAAAGATGGTAATTAAAAATTCTCTTGTACAAACTGTTAATGGTGAAAATATTTTAACGGGTAGGTAATACCCGAGGAATATTCAGATTTCACATTAATAAGTTACACTGTACATTCTTCGAAGCTGAATCAACAGTCGTTTACTATCCTACTTACATCCACCGATATACAAATCCGTTCACCACAGAATAACCATATTCATCTAATTTCATATTTGGATTTTGATTTATCAGAATCCAAGAAGTGACATAATGAAGAAATATTTGACAAAATAAAATTTGTTAGAAACAAACAAATTAACTATGACAAAAATTTTGTTAAGAATCCACGCTAACTGTTCCTAGCTAACTTATTACATTTTATTTATCGCAATTTAATTATCGCAATTTACATTCTCACAATTTTATTTATCGTCATTTAATTTTTGTTATTTACTTTACGCACTTTATTTATCGTCATTTAATTTCTGTTATTTATTTTTACGCACTTTAAATATCGGGACACGTATACAAGGTTTTGACATATTATATCGACGCATATATATATATATTATTTGGAATAACCATAGACACTCTATATGTAGTAATGATCGAGTTCTCTATACAGGGTTGAGGTTGATTCTTAAATAATATATATACTTTGAGTTGTGATTGAGTCTGAGACATGTACACGGGTCACGATACGTATTAATTAATTTGAATATTATATATATGAATTATTGAACTACTAACTGTGGACTATCAACTGTGGACTGTCAACATTGGACAATTAAAATTAATTAAAATATTGATTATAATATATGAAACTAAACAATTCTTCAAGTTTGCCACTTGATTTCATCTTAAACCTCATTTATATCTTGATGATTACAATCTGCGTTCAAATCTTTCATGATTCTTGAAAACACCTCAATCGAGAGAATGAACCAACCACACTTCATCTACGGAAGAAAAGATTGATTCATATAGTTATGCACTTGAAAACACTTGAAACCTGAGTAAACGTTTAACACGTATCTGTGCTAGCTCCTTTGGCGTTGTTATTACCGAAAATAACTTTACAATCCCTCTTCAAAGTCGCCAATTTTGTCACAGCTCCAGCAAGTCAACTTCGATTTTTCGTTCGAAACAACCTTATTATAACTTTGATATATATGCATGCTCTTTTATTGTTACCAGGGAAACCTTTTATATTCCACCATATTACCAGCAGACGTACCAGCAACCTCGTTGCTTCTCGGCTTAAATCTCTCTGATAAATCATTATATTTATTCATTGAAACCCTATCATATACTCATTCGCATTTTGTAACGAGAACTGACATACCAATTACCGGGAATCAGCAATCAGTACTTTGAAAACTCACCGCATATATGCATCAACAGTTATACGTATAACATTTATCTCATAGAATTATGATCTTTCATTCTGAAATTTTGAAAAGCACCCAGTCTGCAAATCAATACTCTGAATGTTGAAAAAGCTGAATGAAGCAGCAGAAACCGTAGACAACCGTAAACGACCTTAATCATCGGGAATTTGATGATAAAGAATAGTATGTTGGAAAAGCTCAGAAAAGTTGGAACTAGAAAACGGATTGAGCTAACCACGAAGGAGACCAAGGACAAATACAAGGACCATACCCTATATTCAAAGAATCCAGGTAATTCTGGATCCGTTGAAATCTTTAGAGAATATCTTGCTCTGAAGTCATGTTAAAATCTTGCGGAAAATTTTTCTTCATCAACCATCGAACTTATAAATTCTAAAATATCATCATAAATATCTTCGATATTTCTGAAGATATTTTCATAAATATTCTCATCCGAAATTATTTATCTCTTCGAATTATCTGTGTTACATCATAAAGGAAACTATTTTAGTTTCTAAATTCTGAAACCTTCGAGTTTGAATTATGAATGATTTTGAAGTAGTGTTGGAAATTGATGCATGAGTTAGTATAATATAATGACACTTGATTAACGTGATTATATTACAGTAAGTCATGCTGAGTTTCTAATGGGATGTGATGATTCACAGATCATAACGTCATCATGTGCCCTGTTACATAACTCTTTCATTCTGCTTAACTTCTGAACATATCAAGAAAATATATTCTTGATAGTTCTATTCTCAGTGATTCGGGTAATTTGACAACTCAAATCCTGCGATTACGTTCTTTCTTGTTTAGAACATTAAGTTCATTTGAAAATCCATACTTACGAATTCTGGACCGACACTCGCTTAACTAGAGGTCGAGAAGAAAATAAAAAGGCAAAGAGCTCCAAAATATAAGAGAAGATATAAAGCCCAATAACAACATGGAGGTCACAAACCTTGGAGCAACTCTTAGACGCCATAGAACGCTATAATAATAAAAAAAAAATTTGAGCTATTTTTGTAAAAATATAATTATATATAAGTTACAAAAATATAAAAACATAAAAAAAGTATATCTCTATATTTTTAAAATTAAAAAGTTTATATTTTTTTAAGAGTTATAAAAACTAATAAGTAATTTTTTTGTTTTAGTTAAGTTATATTACATTTTCTATAATTTTAAAAACAGAAAAAGAAAAAAAATATAAAATCTAAACCTGCAAAATTTCGGCCTGCGCCCATTCTGAACCTGCACTCCATGCGACCGCATGGCTCAGACATACAGAACTCATGCGATCGCATGAGTGTGTCTGACAGGAAACATTGTATGCCATAATTACAGATTAGGGTTTTATTATTAATTATTACTATTATTATTAAACCTAATTAGGGTTTAATTTAATATAATTAGTTTTAGTTTACTTAATTTTGTATTTTAAGTTTTAATTAGTTTTATTAATATATAAAATTAATACTTTTATAAAATAATAATATAAAAATAATAATTTTGTAAAATTGTATTTTTATCAACTTAGTTTATTTTTGTATTTTGTATTTTTATTTATAATCGTTTAATTCGTAATTTGTATTTTTATCATTCGTAATTTGTTTTAAACTTAGTTTTTGTCATAGTTATATTTTATATTTGTAGATTTTTTAGGCTTGCCATAAAATCCCTTAAGTACTTTTTCTTTAGAATAAGATTTAGACGCTTTAGAATTTTACGACGTCGCTTATCGCTTTTATATTTAATAAATTTTAGTGCCTTTTTAAGTTATTGCCGTTTTGGATATAGAATTCCTTTTAAGCTTTAATACCTTTAGACGCAAGTTTTAATTTTTAGTTTTTAGTACTTTTTAAGTTTCGACGCGCTTTCTTATTATTATTTTTCGACTTTTTATTTTTTGACGTTTTTCGATGCATTTTTTTTCTTTCTTATTTCTCGACGCTCTAGTTTTTAGGACATAGATTTTATCTTCAAAATTTCGACGAAAAATTATTTTAAGCGGTTAAATTGATAGACATCCAAAATTTTCTGGTTCGTAGTAATAGTTGGATTTGTTGGTGGCGAGTTGTGGACTTCCGATTTAAAGGGTCCTGGCTACCTGCTGCATCTATTGGCTATTCGAAACGTGGGCTAAATTAGAAAAGTCTATTAATTTGATAACTTATATAATTTTTATCTTTTATAACTAATAGGACCTTCAGTGAATGCACCGAGCAAAACGTTCACCACCTTTCATACATTCACCACCTGTAATTCGATCAAGACATCTAGCCAACATTGTCGCCGTTGATTTTTCTTTAGAATCGTCATCTAGTCAACCAAGTACTCCAATTCAAATTTTCGATAATCCATTTTTTGAACCCGACCTCACAATTGAGAACCCGGAGGATATTCAGGGACAATTCAGAGATCCTGAACCACTAATCATTCCTCCTGAACCACAAATCACTCATCCAGAGATTGTCGAGGAAGAAACCATTAAATCAGAATCCTCTAGTGATTCAGATTCAACAAATTCAATAATGGAAAATCTGAAACCTCTAAGTATGGAAGACCTAATGAGGGCTAAACGCACTGGCCAAGGTCACGCAATTACTCAACCAGACATTAATGCACCAGATTATGAAATCAAAGGACAAATCCTACACATGGTAACTAATCAATGCCAATTTAGTGGTGCGCCGAAGGAAGATCCAAACGAACATCTTCGTACCTTTAATAGGATCTGTACTCTATTCAAGATCAGAGAAGTTGAGGATGAACAGATCTATCTCATGTTATTTCCCTGGACTTTAAAGGGAGAAGCCAAAGATTGGTTAGAATCGTTACCTGAAGGGGCGATTGATACATGAGATGTTTTAGTTGAAAAATTTCTTAAACAATTCTTTCCGAAATCTAAAGCCGTGAGACTTCAAGGAGAAATTGTTACGTTCACACAAAAGCCAAATGAAACTCTATATGAAGCGTGGACAAGATTTGGAAAGTTGTTAAGAGGATGTCCGCAACATGGTTTAGACACTTATCAAATAGTACAAATATTCTATCAAGGATGCGATATTACTACACGAAAAGACATCGACATAGCAGCTGGTGGTTCCATTATGAAGAAAACCGCAACTGAAGCTTACAAAATTATTGATAACACAGCTTCCCACTCACATTAGTGGCATCAAGAAAAAGATATCGTTAGATCATCTAAAGTGGCTAGAGCCGATTTTAGCCATGACTTTGATTCCATTTCTGCAAAGATAGATGCTTTCGAGAGACGAATGGAAAAGATGACTAAAGATATTCACTCAATACAAATTAGTTGTGAGCAGTGTGGAGGACCACATTTGACAAAAGATTGTCTCAGTATTGAACAAACAATGGAACAAAGAGAGAATGTTCCATATATGAACCAAAGGCCTGGAAATAATTATCAACCGCCAAGACCAAACTACAATCAAAATTAGAATTATAACCGAAATATTCCATACAACAACCAACAAGGTCCTAGTAATCAACAAGTATCTAATAATACTTACAACCAGCAAAGACCTATTTTTCCAATTAAACCACCACAAACCGATGATAAAAAGACAAATTTAGAAGACATGATATCGAAGCTAGTTGAATCTCAAACGCAGTTTTTCACATCTCAGAAACAAACGAATGAACAAAATGCTCAAGCATTTAGAAATTAACCAGCTTCAATTCAAAATTTGGAACAAGAAGTAAGTAACCTAGCAAGGTTGATAGGTAAAATAAAACAAGGAAGTTTACCTAGCGATATAAATGTTAACCCCCGAAATGAAACAGCTAAAGCCATTACCACAAGAAGTGGTATTACACTTAAACCACCTGAAATTCCTGTAGATTCTGATGACTCTATTCCTATTCCACAAGAAACACAGCCTGAGCAAGAGAAAGGAAACCGAACTGGTAGTTGAAAAGGTTAATGAAGATAACACAGTTAAGGCTAAACCTTATGTTAAACCATACCAACCACCACTTCCTTACCCAAGTAAAATGAGAAAAGAAAGAATTGAAGCCGATCAATCCAAATTCTTGTATATGTTTAAACAAATAAATGTCAATCTTCCTTTCATTGATGTGATTTCAGGAATGCCAAGATATGCTAAATTCTTGAAAGATCTAATCACAAATAGAAAGAAAATGGAAGAACTCTCGACTGTTACTATGAATGCTAATTATTCTGCAGTGCTGTTGAATAAGATACCAGAAAAACTCTCAGATCCAGGAAGTTTCACAATTCCATATTTTCTGGGTAGTCTTAGTTCAATAGAAGCATTGGCAGATTTAGGTGCTAGTATAAATTTAATGCCGTATTCACTATACACTAAACTAGACCTTGGAGAATTAAAACCAACACGAATAAGCATACAACTAGCCGATCGATCAGTAAAATATCCTAGAGGGATAATGGAGAACATGCTAGTTAAAGTTGGTATTTTAGTATTTCCAGTAGATTTTTTTATTCTAGACATGGAAGAAGATTCTCGAGTTCCTCTCATATTTGGAAGACCATTCTTAAACACGGCTAAAGCAATAATGTACGTGTTCGGTAAGAAACTGACCCTAAGTATAGAGGACGAGAGTGTCACTTTTTCTGTTGATAGAACCATGCAACAACTGCAATCTGCAGATGATACATGTTATTACATTCAAACTATAGATTCATATGCAGAATTGTTAGAAGAATTTCCAGAATTACAAGGAACATGAGAATGTTCTTTAGGAGAAGGAACTAAACCAATTGATGAAGCTGAAATATTAGCTACACTTATAGCTAATGAATATGAACCAACAACAGAAGAAATTCAAATGCTAAAAGAAGAAGACAGATATCGATACAAATTATCGATAGAAGAACCACTGACATTAGAGTTAAAGCCACTTCCAAACCATTCGGAATACGCTTATTTATATGGTGAATCTGAATTACCTGTAATAATATCGTCCTCTCTTACGAAAAATAAAAAATCTCAACTCATTTCTGTGCTAAAAGCTCATAAACCAGCTATTGCATGGAAGATTCATGACATTAAAAGCATAAGTACTTCGTATTGCACACATAAAATCCTTATCGAAGAAGGTCATAAAATCTATGTGCAACGCCAACGAAGACTAAATCCTAATATGCAAGATGTTAAAAAATAAATTATTAAACTGCTAGATGCAGGTTTAATTTATCCAATCTCCGATAGTCCATGGGTAAGCCCAGTTCAATGCGTACCTAAGAAAGGTGGCATGACTGTCATCACAAATGAAAAAAATGAGCTTATTCCTACTAGGACTGTAACAGGATGGCGTGTTTGCATTGATTATAGAAAATCAAATGACGCCACCAGAAAAGATCATTTTCCCTTACCTTTCATTGATCAAATGTTGGAAAGATTAGCCGGGAATAGTTACTATTGTTTTCTTGATGGTTTCTCCAGATACTTTCAAATTCCAATCGCACCCGAGGACCAAGAGAAAACAACATTCACGTGCCCTTATGGTACTTTTGCTTACAAACGCATGCCATTTAGACTTTGCAACGCCCCTGCAACCTTTCAAAGGTGCATGATGGCGATTTTTTACGACATGATAGAAGAATGCATGGAAGTTTTCATGGATGACTTTTCAGTCTTCGGTGATACATTTGAATCATGTCTAGTTAATCTTGAACAAATGCTTATTAGATGCGAGCAATCAAATCTAGTTCTTAATTGGAAAAATGCCATTTCATGGTTATAGAAGGCATCGTTATTGGTCATAAAATTTCAAAGGAAGGAATTGAAGTGGATAGAGCTAAAGTAGATGTAATTGCTAAACTTCCACATCCAACCAATGTTAGAGGAGTTAGGAGTTTTCTAGGGCATGCCGGTTTTTACCGACGTTTCATAAAAGATTTTTCTAAAATTGCCACTCCTATGAATAAACTCCTAGAAAAGGATGCTCCATTCATCTTTTCAGATGAATGCATCAAATCTTTTAATATTCTTAAAGAAAAACTCACTAATGCGCCGATCATGATAACTCCAAATTGGAATCTACCGTTTGAACTCATGTGCGATGCAACTGATTTTGCAATGGGAGCCGTTTTAGGACAAAGGATTGAAAAACGATTTCAACCTATTTATTACGCTAGTAAGACGTTACAAAGAGCACAAACGAACTACATAACAACTTAAAAAGAACTCCTTGCTATTGTCTTTGCTTTTGACAAATTTCGATCATATCTCGTTCTAGCAAAAACGGTGGTCTATACCGACCATTCTGCTCTTAGATACTTATTTTCAAAACAAGATGCTAAACCACGCTTAATCCGTTGGATCTTACTCTTACAAGAGTTCGATATTGAAATCCGAGACAAAAAGGGAGCAGAAAATCTCGCCGCTGATCATCTTTCTCATCTTGAAAATCCCGAATTAGAAGTTCTAAATGAATCGGCCATACAAGATAACTTTCCTGATGAATATCTTTTGAAGATCAATTATAATGAAATTCCATAGTTTGCAGACTATGCAAACTACTTAGTATGTGGATTCCTTGAAAAAGGGTTGTCGTACCAAAAACAAAAGAAATTCTTTAGTGATATAAAACACTATTTTTGGGAAGATCCACATTTGTTTAAAAGTTGTCCCGATGGAATAATCCGCCGATGCATATTCGGAGATTAAGCTAGTCAAATCTTAAACCATTGTCACACAGGACCAACCGGAGGGCATTATGGGCCTCAACTTACAGCAAGAAAAGTTTACGATGCTAGATTCTACTGGCCTACAATTTTCAAAGACGCGCACCTTCTTTGTAAATCCTGTGATGCTTGTCAAAGGGTCGGAAAAATAAGTCAATGTGATGAAATGCCACAAAATATCATTCAAGTATGTGAAGTATTTGACGTTTGGGGTATTGACTTTATGGGTCCATTTCCAAAATCTCATAATAATCTCTACATTCTCGTTGCCATTGATTATGTATCTAAATGGGCGGAAGCACAAGCTCTCCCAACTAACGATGCACGAGTTGTAGTCAACTTCTTAAAACGTATTTTTGCAAGGTTCGGAACACCGAAAGCTTTAATAAGTGATCGGGTTACTCATTTTTGTAATAATCAACTTGAGAAAGTTCTCAAAAGATATGGAGTAACTCATAAAATCTCAACCGCTTATCATCCACAAACAATTGGACAAGTTGAAAATACCAACCGAGCATTAAAACGTATTCTAGAGAAAACTGAAGGATCAAATCCGAAGGAATGGTCCATGAAATTGGAGGATGCACTCTGGGCTTTTAGAACAGCCTACAAAACTCCAATTGGAACCACATCTTTTAGAGTCGTTTACGGAAAATTATGTCATCTTCCAGTAGAAATTGAACACAAAGCATTTTGGGCTTTGAAGACATGTAATCTTGATTTGCATGAAGCCGGACGTCTACGGTTAAGTCAATTAAATGAATTAGAAGAGTTGAGAATTGAAGCATATGAAAATTCGTTAATCTATAAAGAAAGAACGAAGAAATGGCATGATAAAAGAATCAGAAGTTCAAAAGAATTTAAAGATGGAGACAGAGTTCTTCTTTTCAATTCACGATTCAAGCTATTTCCTGGAAAATTGAAATCAAGATGGTCTGGACCATTCATAGTCAAAAGAGTTTTCCCGTACGGAACAGTAGAATTAATAAATTCAAATGGGGTTGAATTTAAAGTTAATGGTCACAGAGTTAAACATTACATAGATAATCCAATGGAAATTGAAGATGAAGTTAATCACAATTTCGACACCACAGCTAACTAAGTGTGGGAAGATTCGAATCTTTTAAGGGTAATATGTATTTCTGTTAGAGTTAGATAATATGTTTTCGTGTAGTTCTCGAGAATGGAATCCGAATGGTCTTTCCCTAGCAGACCCTAAAGAACTAGTCTTCTCCCTCCATTCTGAATTTTTATTTTTTTTTAGGTTTTACGATATGAAGAATTCCTTTGATCTGAACCATGGTATACTACTACACGCTATGATTACTAAACATAATAATAACATCTACCCGAGTGAACTGGTATCATTCATAAGAGGTAAAATGTACGAAGTGAGGAAAGAACTCAGGAAAGACCATCATAAGACACATTTTGGTAAAGGAAAATCAAAATCTGCAACAAAAAGAAGAGCACGACACCTTGAAAGATTTCATAAATGCAGAAAATGGTCACACGAAGGTAAATGTTCGAACAATCAAACATATTCAAATACCGAATTTGTTACTCTATGCAGAGAAGGACCGTTCATATGTTTAGAAGAAAAGTTATTGAAGAATCGAGGTTACGCCTATGTAGCTATGGAAAACCAAATCACACGACTCTCCTATGAGTCGGCTAAAGCAGGTCTCTGAGAATTCTATCTCACAGGTAAATATGTACAGTTTTTATTTGTTTTTATTTATTGCTTTTAACCTTTTGATAATAAACGCTGAATCATTCGCTATAAAGTATTAAATTGATATTCAATAAAATTAGGTATGCGAAACCGAAATTATTGATATCATACAAAAATTTATTACATCACTGCGAAATTTACCGTTTATTCTTAAGGTATAAATATCTTTAATCAATCAACCCAAAATATTTCAAAAATTCGTCAAGAGTAAAACTAGGTTATGGAACCGAAATTACTTTACCCAAAAGAGGGGCGTATATTTTTGATAATATTTGATTGATTAAAGTGGGATAAAAGACCAAAAAGATTTTTCATTTTAATTTTTACCTTGTTTTTAAAATTAATATATAAATATTAAATTATTATTGTAAATTTTTAAAACCAATATATTTAAGTTTTTAAATATTTTTAAAAAATTAATATTTTCAATATAAGTTTGTAAAATTAATGTATAAAAATATTAATAATATGAATTTTTAATTTTATGCATTTTAAATTTAAGTTTGGTGTGAATTTAAAAACAAAAATTACTTTATTTCATTAAGTTAAAAATATGATTTCTAAAATTCATCGTGAGTTGAAGACTAGGTCGTTGAACCGAAATTGCTTAACCCAAGGGAGGGACGAGAAATTTTGTTATCATTATTTTTAATCTTATTGAATTAAAGTATGCCAAAAACATTAAAAAACTCAAAAATCTTTGCTTTTAAAACAACGCTTAAAAATGACAAATTTTAAAATTTTGTCGAGAGACGAACTAGGACAACGATCCGAAACGCCCTCAT